>NC_055960.1:19319674-19477174 GCF_018492685.1 Alosa sapidissima
CACGGCAGTTAGACAGACAGACAGACACGAACAGGATAAGCGAGCAGATTTATTGATAGGTAGACAGTGTTGGAAAAACAGGTTAGCTTGATTCCACATCAGCCGATAGATACACTTGCACCAAAACAGACACATGCAGAGAAATGCATGCACACACATAAAACCATTCTGTCTGGAAAGCGATTATTGTTATTATTTATTTATTTTTATTTATTTGTTTTTTTCCAGAACATGGAATACATAAATATACATTTATCCACAAGCTCAGTATATATGGGCAGAAACATTTGTAGTCACTTGTCGTGTGTGTGTGTGTGTGTGTGTGTGTGTGTGTGTGTGTCTGTTTGGGGTGTGTCACCTGCTGATCCTGTGGCCCAGGCCAGTGCAGGGCAAGAGCTGCCACCTGCCTCCAGGGCTGCAGGAAAACACCCCTCCTCCTGCACCTCCGCCCACGCCTTCCTCCCTCCTCCTTTTCCTCTGAGAAAACACTCGCATTCCTTTCCATTGTGCTCTGCTTAAAATACTCACGCTACATGCCCAGTCCCCTCTTTCGCCTCCAAATCTGTGTGTGTGTGTGTGTGTGTGTGTGTGTGTGTGTGTGTGTGTGTGTCGTTCTCTGTTGCTCTCAATCTTTTCATTTCAGTTTCTTCCTCTCCCTCTCTCCTTTCTCTCATTCCTTTGATCTTTTTCGTTCCATATAATTTCCACTCTTTCCACCTTTTCCCTGTGTTTCTTGTCACCCTGCACTCTCTCCTTTTTCTCCTTCCCCATATGTATGTCTTACCAGACTGCTGCTACATTAAATTAGATTAGATTTAACTTTATTGTCATTTAGTAGAGTACAGGTACAGAGCCAATGAAATGCAGTTGATATCCAACCAGAAGTGCAAAAGAAGCATTAAATACCAAGCCATGGTTATGGCATGTGGCATGTAACCAGATGCATCTCAGTGTTGTATTTCCCACCTGCCCTCTTCCCCCTCCCATCTCTCTCTCGCTCTCGCTCTCTCTCTCTCTCTCTCTCTCTCTCTCTCTCTCTCTCTCTCTCTCTCTCTCTCTCTCTCTCTCTCTCTCTCTCTCTCTCTCTCTCTCTCTCTCTCTCTCTCTCTCTCTCTCTCTCTCTCTCTCTCTCTCTCTCCCCACACCTCTAACCTCCGTGACTCTGTCTCCCCCTGCAGGAACGCGCTGGAAGTCCATGTCCAACCAGGAGAAGCAGCCGTACTATGAGGAGCAGGCGCGCCTGAGCCGCCAGCACCTGGAGCGCTACCCCGACTACAAGTATAAGCCGCGGCCCAAGCGCACGTGCATAGTGGAGGGCCGGCGGCTGCGCGTGGGCGAGTACAAGGCCATGATGAAGAGCCGGCGGCAGGAGCAGCACCGCACCGCCTTCTCCACCAGGTGCGCAACCCCCACCCACACGCCCACCTCCACCCCCACCTCCATCTCCTCCCACTTCCCTGACCAGCGATGCACCCCACCGGGTGGATCCCTAACCACAAGCAATCTACTTCTGCCATGGGACAACCCTCTGATCTGGGCGACATGCACTCTGAATGAATACAGACGTAAATTAGCCTAAGGATAACTCTGGTACAATGCATCAAATGGAGATGTTTAAATTTGTACCTGGCCTCTGACAAACAAACAAATAAATAAATAAATAGAAAATAATATTTTTAACCTTCCAGTACCGTAGATACAGTATGCCCCCCCTACACACACACACGCGCGCACACACGCGCGCACTCACACACACACACACGCCCATACGCACACGCGCACACGCACACACACACGCGCGCACTCACACACACACACGCCCATACGCACACACGCACATATGGAAGTGTACCAGTATAAGGTCTGTAGTCTTGCATGCTAGACTGGGGGCTGGGGGTCACTGCTAAAGGAGTGTCCACTGTAGCGCTCACTGTTCACTGTGCACATAGCACCCATCCTCTCTTCTCTTCCTCCTCGTCTTTCCCAACAGCCAGCTAGAGCCACAGCTCCACTATCCAGCCGCATCCAACGACGGTCAGTACTCCGGCACGCCCGTCTCCATGGCTTCGCTGCCACTCCACTCGGCCCTGCTGGAGCACTACCTGCCCCCCCGGAGCCTGGAGGCGGTGCAGGCACAGGTGCAGGCGCAGGCCCAGGCACGAGACGTGGGCCTGGCAGACGCGGTGCAGCGGGACAGAGAGAGGGAGAGGGACAGGGACAGGGAGAGGGAGAGGGCCCGAGAGGCCCAGAGACAGCCCTACAGCGAGGGAGACGACAGTGACGCAGGCGAGCGCAGCGAAGGCGAGCTTGTGGTGCTCACTGACTGAAACCGTCTGTGTGTGTGTGTGTGTGTGTGTGTGTGTGTGTTTGTGTGGCCGGGGGGGGGGGGGGTGCAGGGAGGGGGGTTGGGGTCATTTGATGTTAATTCATGTGTGTTTATGTTTGTTTATGTTTATTTGTGCATGTGTGTGTTTTGATGTTTTTTGTAAGGTCTCCTTGAACGAAAAGACTTGTGTAATATGCATTCACGGATACACAGGGGCCCTTAAAGGATTTTGTTTGAGTGGCATTCATAGGGATCAATCATCATCAAGATCAGTCATGGTGAGGGTTATCCAGATGCTATGTTGATGTCCTTGATAGCAGCTGATTGGTCAGTTTCACACGGAACAAGGGCCAGGCCTGTTCTAGGGTCAGTTAATCCTTTGGAGATCTCTCTGCTGTGCTGGTATGCGAAAGAAAACTATAAGCTTCAGTCAGTGAGAAGCTGTTGTAGTAATAAAGTTATATTTATCAGTTATTATCAACACCACTTCCTCAAAAAGGGCACACTTCAACAAGCTCACACTCACACACACACACACACTCACAGACATAACCTCTTCACTCTCAAAATGTGACACAACTGCAGCCAAGGTCATGAAACCTCCAACCATAACCACCATTTCAACCACCCTTCTGGCACTTCTCTCTTCGACTTGCACTGACAGCAAATTTAAAACCAAGATCTCCCAGGTGCAGCTTACACAAGTATCTCAGATAGAGGGGTACACACCGTAGCCAGCCTTGAAGGTTCTCATTATAATAGGTCCAGATTTATCAAATTATCCCCTGTTGAGGCTGGTGTAATATTTTTGTTTGTGCTTCTTTTTTTTCACACTCATGTTTTACAAAATAATGGAATTTGACATTTGTTTTTATAATTTCTGTTATATTAAGCTGTTTTTTTGTGTCTTTGTTTCTTTGTATGCATTGTTTGGAAAGTACAGAGAATTGACTGTGTGTGTTTTTGTGGTAGAATACTACCATCCGTGTGTGAGCCACTTCAGTCTACAAGGCAAAAAGAAGTGAGTCATCTTTCATCCGAGAAATGCTCACCCAAATATAGACAAGCCTCTGGCTCTGGTTTAAGCCTAGCTACGAGCTAAAGTATTTGTAAAGAGTTAGTCTGGGATTAGAGCTGAGAACTGTTGCCTGAGTGTCAGATGGCGGAATGGAGCTCTATGCTTTTCAGTAATGGCTCCTCTGTCTCGGTGCAATTGCCGAACTGCACCTCTGCTGTTTTGAGATCAGTGGGACTCGATCCATCCCGACCTCACAGAGTGTGAGCACATGATCAGAAGCTGATCAGCAAGTTGTCTGACAGGCAAGGGCGAGGCATTTTCACACTTCCTACTGGCATGTCCATGTTGGCTGTATTTGAGAGCTCTTTGCCTTGCGTGGTGCTCTTGTGCTCCATGTGTGCTCAGTGTAGACGCTGAGGCGCTGCAGAATGGCTTGACCACCTGCTGGTTGGCACATTCATGAAACGGCGGATTTTTTTTCTTGCACTGATTTGATTGAGGGGAGTCTGCTGAAATCTAGGGGCGGGGGGGAGGGGGGAGGCGGGTGGGTTCGGTAGACCTCCTGCTCTCCTGCTGTGGGGCGGGGGCTGCACTTGATGTGTTTATGCTATGCGGTGTCTGCGTCAGGCCATCAGCAAAGGGGGGGGGGGGAGAGAGAGAGCGCTCCGGTTAGACCCACCTGTGTGTGTGTGTGTGTGTGTGTTTTGCGTCAGTTAGGTCTTCTCATCTTCCTCGGCCACATTGATTGTCTCTTCACATCCCCCCAAGTTGTGTGTCACATATATAGAATAGTTTCTGTACATGCTGCAGTAAAACTAAAATAACACCTAGGTCAAAATCGTTAGCAGAGTTTAATGTAAAAAAAAAAAGAAGATAAATAACTTTTTTTGATAAAGAGCATCAGAAAATTCAAAATCAGGCATCTGAAGAAAAATGTGCTGGGTTATGTGTTGGCACCTTATAAAGTAGCTGTACTTGTATAGGGAGTTATATGAAGACCTTTTCTTATTTGTAAAATCTGGTAAAGTAAAACCCCCAGTCCTGATCGCTGTTGTAGCACCTGCTGTTGTATATAATAGAACAGACTTTATTTTGTTTATAAAGCTGTAATTTAAAGGTTGTACATTTTTCTGTTATTTTTTCTCTCTCAGAGGTTTGTGGTTTGTTTTTGAAATATTATAATAGTAATAAAAACACCTGATGTGCTCAATTTGCAGTAATATCTCAATTTGTGTCTTTTGTTTGTGTGATATTTGTTTGTGTTTTTTTGGTTGTTGTTTTGCTCTGCTTGAGCCAAGTCTTTCTGATTTTGCTTCCAACTTAATAGATCTATACTTAGGTGTTGGTGATTATATTAATTTTTGTGTTTATTAAATAATTTGAGCTCCTTCTGGAGTTGCAGATCATGTAAGATTACTGAGGAATCATATCATGGCTGTAAGATTTTGTACAACATAAACCACTTTCCCCTCAAACTGTGACAGAAGTTGGGCTTCGATTTAAATTTGCACTAAATTGGATATCCACAAGGGGTCACTATAGTTCTTGATATTGACCCCATCACATGGTGTAGTTCTTGATATTGGCCCCATCACGAGGTGTATTTCAGACAGTGTACCGGACATGAAATTGAAATTGTTTATTCAGATTCACTGTGCATCCTCATCACCCACCGCCCCCACCCATTCATCCAACATAAACCCCACTTCCAAATGGGACCAAACGTGCATAGCGGATGAAATCAGTTCCTGACATTCTATTACATGTACTATGCTGATGCCAATTTGACAGGGATAGACGGTGGCATAAGGTGAGTAAAGGAGCCAAAACTGACTTATCTAGTTACAGTTGTTGCCTATTACTTATGCTTACACACTTTTTACAGAATTTGGCTATTTGGCTACACACAACCAAATAAGAGCACCAAACAACTCACAATAGATGCAACATGAAACATGAAACACTACAATCAAAACTCAACAATCCTTTCTAAAAATGCAATTATTGCAACAAAAAAAGCATAGACACTTATATAAAACACTGCAGTCTTTGTCTTTATTTCAAAATAAAATGTATGCAGTAATCGGCTGACATTTTTGCAACAAAAGTTTTGAAAAAAGAAACATATTTTTTCTTGTGTGTGTGACGGGGGTGGGGGGAGTGCTTATGGACCCTGCCTTCTGTTCATATCTGGCCACAAGTCCTCAGCGACATTACAAGTGACGGGGAAAATATCACCTTGTGTGCCATATCCACCCTTGCCTCTACATGCCACTTCCATTGCTTGCAAGAGGCATACAGGTATGTGGTTGGTGGTTATATACTTTTCATTGGCACACTGAAACCTTTGATAGGTTTTAGAAATGGGGAGTAAAGGGGCAAATACAGAACTGTACATGGGTACTTGATGTATAAGTACACACTTGAATAGGTACACAATAACTTACCTGCAGTCTATTTGTAGTGCTAAGCCTCAGACTGATTGATGTCAGTTTTCTCTGTGTTCAGGTAGGCCTATGTGTGTGGGTATTACCAATTACCAGATGTGGTTACATTTTGAATGGAAGCGTTTTCCCAAAGATAACAGATTTAATTTTTGAACAAAGTGTCCAATGTAAGAAACTGTGTGTAGTGTTTCGCAATAAGTGTGTTGCAGAATTGCAGACAATATGCAAAGCAGAAAATGTGTTTAAGCTAAGGTTACTCAGTGTTTAAAGTATGCTACAAGAAGTTTAGGTATTGAGGCTTCGGCCTAATCATTCATTTTTAGTGTGTAATCAATGGGCAAAAACTGTAAAAATAGCTTAGTCCAGGGTGCAGTAGGTTAAGGTTTGAATATTGTTGTAAACTTTACATGAATGCATAAGAGAAAATGGTATGGCCTTAGTTAACAATAGTTTGTAGCTAGTAGGTAAACACTATAACCTATAGTATAGGTCAACAAAAAAGAGCACTGATCAAGGGAAGGGCTGAGAGAGAAGGCAGTGCAATTTCTCAGAAATAATTACCAATCTGTACATCTTTTTTTTCAATTGGTATTTTATAATTCCATAGTATTCTACAACTTTCACATACAGTGAGGGATGGCTCAAGAGATAATTATTATCAAGTCATTGTTTTCCTGGCAAGTTTCAAATCACTTAACTGAGATCATCTCACCTTGCATTTCCTTTTGTCAGATATTTAACCATTTTGCATATTTTCACTTGTTTGTAACAAGTGATTATTTAGCATGACAGTGTGTGATACTAACATAGTAAAAGATAGGATACTACTGGGGGGGACAATTTGAGCATTTTTGAATATGGGGCAGGGGAGAAGGGGGGCATGTCCCCCTCAAAGTATATTATGATTACGGCTTTGGATACAAGGTAGGCTACCAAAGAGAGGACCATGACAAAAAGAAGTAGCCTCATAACCTTTCTCTATTCACTGACACATCCAGAGGGTCAGACATCCCTGTGTGAGTGGACATAGGATGTTGTGTGAGAGTGTGTGTGGTGCAGGATATCCTCGATAGCAGTCTTCCCCCAGCTGGGGTTTCCGGTTGCTGCCGGCAATGGCAGAGAAGGCGTTAAAAGGAAACTCCATGAGGAAGCCAGGGTGTTTCTGAGGAAGCCAGGGTGTTTCTGAGGAAGCCAGGGTGTTTGAGGAAGCCAGGGTGTTTCTGAGGAAGCCAGGGTGTTTCTGAGGAAGCTGTGTTCAGAGAATCTAAATGGCAGTAAAATGTCGTTTCGGTTCGATCTGGATCTGGGAAGCGGCATAGCAAATCTTTAACAAATCTGTCCCCCTCAGATCTTGACGGCGTGCATCTAGATCAGGGGACTGTATCAGAACATAAAGTAGGCAAGTATATTTTGCCATGCTAATAACGGATGCCCCATTTGACACCAAAGAGGTTCTCCCAAAAAATGCTCTTCAAGAAAATGAAAGACCACTGGATTGGTTCAGATGATTTTAATGTAAATATTTATTGACACGTTAAGTTACTCACCCAAGCACTTGAAGTGAGAAGGGTTATCAGTCACATTTTCACAGTTTATTACAGTATATACAACTTTCTCCCAGCACCCTCTCCTCTTTCTCCACGGGCTTTGTGAACTGAAGGCCTGTTTGAATGACTGACTGACTGACTGAGGAGAGCTTGGACACTGCTATACCCTGATCAGCTGCTTAGGAGATAAACAGTGCCCTCTAATGGTAACACGCTGGCACTACACCTCAGTCACTGCATCCTACTCTGACTCTTAAGTGGATTTCATGCCTGATTCAAACCGTGGTTTTATTTATTTTTTTCCAAGGAAGAAAAAAAAAAAAGAAAAAGGAAAAATCACATAACGAGACACACACACACACACATACACATTTACAAAAAAGTCTGGCTGAGAAAAGCAAGTAATCAATCCACTTTTGTTTTTCAAGTCAGAACAGTACATTCACTACAGGGAAATGCAACTGTAGTCAGGAAGGAAGCCATTATGGGTTAGCATCACTTCTCAAATCAAAATTAGTTTTCACTGATAAGCACTGCAAACATGTCATGTTAATCTAGTTCTCAAGTAACAAGACTGAAATGTCATGGATTAAATAGCAATAATAAATATCCCCATAATTCAAGTGCCTTCAGATAAATATTAAATATCAAAATAGGTACATATCAAAGCATCTTTTTAATAGAATGATTTTGATATCTACTCCATCACTCATGAACAGGTGCTCAACCTCCAGGGAACGACATGCTTAACGTCAGTGTACCAAAGTTTAGACAAAGTCCCTGCTCCTCATATGCACCGTCATACTCAGACTCCTGAGCGGTTTCATTTAAAAGGTAGCCTATTACAAAGAAACCTAATGCACATATATAAGGCATATCTGATGTTTGTTTGCTTTTTATAAGCAACAACAGGATTCATTGAGAGTTCTGTGGAAGTTCCTGTCAACTGGCCTTTGAAGGAATTCTGACATATAGGACTGATGTATATGGTCAGAGCTGTATATGAAGCAGTTATGTAGTGTATTTTTCCCCTTAATCAATGTACATCTGTTAGTGTAAGTTCTGGAAAGGTTGAGTACAGAAACAGCCTACAAAACAGCTGCTTGCTGACTGAGCTGCTTTAAGTGAACTGTAGCGTACAAGACAAACTAATAGCCTTTAGGATTCATTTTCTTATCCCACCTTAACCAGATAACCATGACTGTCGGATTAAAGCTATCCATACATCAACAATCTCCTTCATGTATTCTTCAGGAAAGTCTAAGGAGCTTGAGGGGTTTGGGACTCTGGAAAGCCAAGGGCATAGCTGCATCCTGGTGGGATTTTCCTCATCCACCAGGGTTGTGCACAAATCAAATTGCAATTCGGCTTCCTGTTTGCTACCTCAATTGAAATGCAAGAGAAATTCAAGAATTTAATTGGAATTTAAGAGCCAGTTTCAATTCAATTCTGGAATTTTGCACAAGCCTGTCGTCCACACAAGGAGTGAACAGGTGAATGGACGTGGCAAGAGTTCATGGTTACGTGCCTCGGGAGTGACTCACGGAAAGGCAGCATGGGAGCCTCTAAATTATTCAGGCCATAGCTAGAGAGCCACGTCTCCTCTGCTATAAACACCTGCAGCTTGGACTGCTAAATAATTCACCTGCCGTCATGAAGCTTTCACAGACAGCTAGCAGTAATCCAACCAGAGTATATGCCACCAGGCTGACTCGGTCAGACCATGAACAGCAAGCATTTACAGTAGTGTAGGTCTTGGCCTGCATTCATAGAATTGTGCGTTGGATGATGGTGGCCACTGGTGGAACCAGAGCTGGTATGATGTCTCTGTCTTTATGAAATGCCATTGATACTTGGAGGACAGCTTCTTCTGTGATTGGAAGTCTATCTACAAACCTGCATTTTGTCAATTTGCCCATCTGCACACATGCATTTTGTTTTCGTCTTAACTTCCACACATACATTTTTTTTAAGGAATTTCAAACAGGAAAATGTGACAAATAAACAACCATAATCAGACAGAATTCTACACAATCTGTATGACTGGCAGAGATGCTAAAATGAGGTCTCTGTAGAGGAGTGTGGTGTGGGTGGGCGTCGCCAGTGAGGTACCTCCGCAAACACAAAACCTATTCAGTCAGATAAATACAAGGACTGATAAGCCAGAGTGACGTATAAAGGGAAACACATGAGACTATATTCAAACTGGCCTGTGAAAGGGCTAGTGAGCTACTTGTCATAGATTCATCTTAAGAGGACACTTCAACCTGGGTTCCATGTTGATTTTATGGCCATGTGTCGTCAAACATTTGCAGCCACAAATGAATAGTGTGTCCCAAGTGCTTGCCTTTGTGGTGCACCATGTTGTGCAATTATATTATGGTACATTCGTACACAGTCCAAGCTGAACAGTTACGTAATCTTTTCAGGCACGATGAGTGACAAATTAATGGGTATGTCAAATGTTTGCATGTGTTTGTATGTTCTAATCCTGTCAAAACTGGACTGCAGTTTGGATTGTGGAAGCTACCATTTCATTCAACGGAGCTGTTCCTACACACACCTGTAGTCAAGCACTGCTTGTTCTCAGAAAACACCAATTCATCTCTACAGTAGTCATACAATCTAAAGCTGGGGCCGCTGTTTCATTTTCAAGCTGGAGCCTCATACACTCATTCAGGTATCTGTTACACAAGGATGGTTGCATAACCGTTTGGCTCTGTTTTGTTTTTTCTTTTTTTGAAACAAGATCGCTGGAGAGGGATCTCAGTGGGCAACAGATTCTGACCGGCACCAGTCCAAACCGTGGGAACCCAGGGAACGGAGGAGAGACCATGAGAGGAAGGACGGCAGAGGGGAGGAAGGAGGGGTGGAGGGCAGGAGGAGGAGGAGGAGGTGGTGGAGGTGGTTATGCTCCATGGCCCCCGGCGTGATGAGTGGAAAGTTAAACACAGCCTCGCTGGGCGATAACCATAAAAGCCAAAGATGTGGAAGCAGTGTCTCCTGTTGGAGGTCAAGAGAGAGAGAGAGAGAGAGAGAGAATGTCCTCACTGCCCACTGGTCAGGGAATGTTCTAGAAGAGCAGCGAGACAAGCTAAAGAGATGGTATCCGCAACTGACAACCGAGTTGCGGTAATAACCATGCTCTGGATCAAAACTGAGAATGCAAACTTTTGTTCTGCATTCAAGAGCACCATACCTAGAATTAAATAAGACATGAAATTGTCCATAAATGAACTGTTAAGATATAAAAAAAGCAACAAAAATATATATTGGAGGAGAGCAAGCAAGCGATAAGTTCTTTTTTTTTTTTTTCAAAGTTAATATGCCTTCTAACTCCACCAGAGTTTGTGGGTTGCTGAGAGCGCCCACCAGTTGCTTGAGGGACACGTGCTCCACCGCACAGAGTTACCACACCGGCCAACTCATCTCACCACTGCAAAAGTGCCACGGCACACGGCTCCTGACCGCTGAGGACACCACTGCTCAGGAGCCCGAAGGCTCACACACACACACACACACACACACACACACACACAGCGGTCCAGGGGTGTGTTCGTGAGTATGACTGGGCTTAGTCACCAGTTTCATAAATAAATAATTAGAAATGGTCCACTTATTACAACACACATGCGTTACCCACTCGTACACATACACATTACGCTCGCGCGCACACACAGAGCACACACACTCTTGTCAAACTAGGTCCGGTTCTGGATCCATCAGAACATGGGGAGTATAGGGAAACTTGCGACGATAAGGAAAGGTTCTGAAGGAAGCGATAGAAAGTAAAAAGGACAAAAAGGAAAGGAATTGCATTTGACATGTGACAAGATGCTGAGCTGGAGGATGGAGCAGGAGATGCACCGTCAACCAGACCATTCCACTTTTGCTTAACCCCATCCCATCCCACACCAACCCACCCCCAGAAGCATCCTACGGCCTGGCTACTTGGTGTCCGCTCTGGAGCCAGACCCTCCTCCTCCTGTGGCCCTGGCCGAGCTCTCACTCGGGGACGGTCAGGGCCATGAGGGCTGGCTTGGTCTTGAAGTACTGATTGAAACGGAGCACAGCGTACCTGTCACAAACACACAGGAAGATGGAGAAGAAGAAAAGAGCAGGTTTAAATTGGAGTCTTGTTCTTTAGGCTCAGTTTTAGATCACTCTCTGGTTGCTGACTAAAGGCCCGTACACACCAGATACGATACGAAATAACAGTGCGAAAAATTTTGTGTGCGAAATTTTCGCATTTTCATTAGTGCACCCATACACCCACCCCATTACACAACACACACGAAACCAGATTCTATAACGCTAGGCGGGAAGGGACATGATTAACGTGGGCAGTAGTTCAAGGAGGATACGCTTTTATAGAGTTAAGCATTCTTCCTTGAGAAAAATTTGAACTCCCGAGTCCGGGTAAATAGACGGACACAGAGAGGCTGAGCTCAACGTTGTGCTCTGCCCCACATTGAGCCCAGCCCCGATCTGCAAGCTGCAGCCAGGGGTACTTGCCCGCATACATGACTCGAGGTATGCCATTTGGGCGGACTGGTGTAGCCTAACAAGTTGTAGGGTAGGCAAGGCCTTATTTAAAATGTTACATGCCAAAATGCTATACGCCAACACGCTAATAAACGGCCATAGCCTAGATCATGTACATCTCACGAAACATTTCACACGCATACATAGGCTACGTCAAAATGTATCTGCTAAGGAGCGGAGGCACAGAGACAGCCTGTAGAAATGAGCATGGGATAAAATCGCACTTCTGCAAAATTACGATAGTGGTAACCCTGGACATAATGCTGTTGTCAGCAGCATAGCCCATCATGACCTTGTTTACAAGCTAGCAAAACGGTTAGCATAAGTTCGGCTGACAATATGGATGTTACAAGGTAAGAAACACGATTTAAAACGAGATTCTTGTTTCTCACTTCTCTTTCCGGGACGGTAGTCTCAATGTTACAAGGTTGGTTTTCCGCCTGGGGATGCTAGGGGCAGCGGGAAAAGTCACCATTTTCACCGGAACAGGTCATTTAACCATCCAAATGATTTTTAAACGGGTTTATTACGTTGAAATAGTTGCCAAGTTCCCCTTTAAGGTATAACCGTAATTTGATTAGCTGGTGCCGTCTGTTGTTCGTTTGTTCGTAATTGGATTGGCTGGTGCCGTCCGTTGGTGCAGCAACAGCTGAACTTCTCAGCGCGAGCGACGGGAGCAACGCGATGCAACGGACCCACAATTCAGTTCGGCAACGGATGGCGTAAGCCCATGTAAAGTGGACGGGATGCGTCTCCAGCACTGCAACGCACGCAACTGTGTGAGCCTTAACACTTTCAAGCCTGTGTCTGACAAAGATTTGGGGTGTCAAATATACGGCAGACCGTGCCGGGGGAAAATATTTTAGGGCATCATTGCGACCAATATACTGCCAGCAGGCCCCTTCAGGCTTATCAAGGGTCCAGGGGCAACATGAGCAGTATGATGAACCCCCCCAAAGGTTTCATCAGGTGCAGAGCCTAAGAGGAGAACACCACCACCACCTGGCTGATGTCACCGCGAGAAGAGAGCGCTATTCTGTTGCAGCCACACAAAAGCTCGTCTGAGGCTTCTCTTGTTGTCCAAGGCCTTGCTGAAAAACTGTGACAGCGGCCAATACAAACTGTTCTGGTGCAGAGCTATCTCCAATACATTCAGCAGAGATCATGTTTCTACCATCAGCGTCCTTATAACAGACTCTGTTGACAACATTTCTACAAAGCAAAGGGGCCTTCAACTACCTTCAGCTCTCACAGGGGAAACTGAGGTGCATCTCCACTCAAGTTGCAACAAGACTCAAACTAGTTAGAGGTGTCAGCGTAGCACACCAACAGGGACTGTTCCTAAGAGCGACGGGTCCTTTGTTGTTGCAATGGAAATGATGGGGGTGGTTTAAGGTTTAGGGTTTTAAGTGAGCACAGATGTGCCCCATGTGGAGAGGACAGTAGGGTGGTGTGAAGCTCATATTGATTGACTCACCCGAGGAAGTCGAAGTCGATGGAGGAGTATTTGGCCTGGATAAGTGCCCAGAAACCCCAGAAGAAATGCGAGGCCTAGCAAGGAGAGAGAGAATGCATCAGGTTACCCCTGAATCTGTGCACACACATATACACGCACACAGACACACACAACACAGCTCAAGCCACTATTTTGTGCTGACTGAAGATATACACCTTTAAAACTGACCGCATGTTACAAGTGTTGATTAGGAACATAAATTGCAACATTTTGCTAACTTAGTAGCATGTATGAATACTCTTAGCACTATGTAGCTGCTCATCTTTGATTGCATTCCCATGTCCTCTGCCTGTTTCCCTGCGGTGGGCTCACCAGGGCAAACTTGTTGACTTGCACGTAGAGAGTCTCCAGCTCCTGCTGACTGACTTCCTCTCCTTTCTTGGTGTACAGTTTGTAGTTCTGCAAGTACGTGTGGAGCCATTCCAACTGCATGTCCCGACTGGGGTACAGGCCGAAATCTGGCTCACTCATGCCTGCCATCACACACACACACAGTCACTGAAACATCCATTTTTCATCAAATTTTGACATCTACATGACAAAAGTAACCAAGGACATGTTTTGGTTTCTTACCAGCAAATTCATTGAAGTGGTTCCCAATGTCAAAAGCCTGGTAATTATAACTAGAATATTCATAATCTATGAACCGGACATGGCCTAAGGAAAGAGAAAAACAATCTCGATTTAAATGGGTCACAGCCTAGAAATATTGTTCTGCTTCTTCTTTGGGCTTAGGATAACAACACAAGCTCAAGTCCGACTTGACAGCAGTTCATGGAGTTCCTACCTTCTTTGTCGTTGTGGATGATGTTTTTGCAGAGCAGGTCATTGTGGCACAGCACAACAGGAGAACCCAGCTGAGAGAGGTGCTCCTTCATCCAGGTCATTTCCTGTTCCAGTATTTCCTGGCTGGGAACTTCCTGTTGGATTCTGGGAACATAAACCATTGGTAATATTAACAGGTCTTCTTTAATGTCTTCACAGAGACCATGTCCATTTCCCTGCCTGCTGATCTCCAGTAACCCCCAAGAGCCCTAAATGCCCTACAGGTTTTTACTTTTCAGTACAACAGTACAAAAGACCATGACTCACACCATTTTATGTACCTTCCAATAATCTATTTTGCAATCATTTCATAAACACTCTATTAATATGGTATATTTTAAAAGTATTACCATGAAGGACAAATGACATGGCTAAAACGCTACCGAATACACCTGTTAACTGCTTCATCAGCTTCAAAAATCAAATTCATGAGCATCCCACCTGACAGTATAAGGACCTAGAATTGTCTGTCAGTACTGAGGTTTGCTCTTGTGCTTTGAACTGTGTTTGTACTCATTTGACATGAGCTGTGTGCATCCGTTCATTGACATGGTCTTATCTCATCTCTCACATCCTACTTTTACAACCAGTTATTAAGATGGGCAAGTCTCACACATGCAAAGAGGGAAATGTTTTGTATTTTAAAAACCTTATGGGAGAGACACCCGTGTCTCAGCCAATCAAATGTCTGCTGAGTAGGGAGGCACGGTCTGACTTCAAACATGAGACAAGACACATGGGAGAGGTTTCCAATTAGCTGAAAGGGAGCAAAGAGGTTTATTCCCATGACCCAACTCAGCCAATCAAGGCTCTACGCTGGTGACCACTCTCTGGATACAAGTGGCTTACCGGTTAATCTCGGTAACTGGAGAGCCCATACGGTACACCTGCTGGCCTACTGGCCTGCAGGGAAGCAACCAGCTGCTCAGCAAGACTGAGTGGGAAAGTGGGACAAACAACTGCCCAGGCAACTGGCTCTGTCAACATTCTCGAAATAAAACATTCTCTGATATAAAGAAAAGCAAGGCCACAGCAGCCAAGCCTGAGCCCAAGCATGAGCATGATGGTCCAAAACCCCCTTTTATGATCAGCCCTTTCAAAGGGAATAGTATCCCAAATAGTATATATATATCGACTAATTATGGAAATTAAGGGGGTTTGTTTTCAAATTAATTTATCGACTAATCATGGAAATGAAGGGAGTTCGTTTTCAAATGAACGGTTCTTCATGAGCAGAAAGGGGTTAAAGAGACACACAAAAAAACAATAGGACAAATGTAAGTATACTTATGGAGATATGGTTTTCAAGTGAAGGCCATTTGAGAATCTGAGCTGATTCTGGGTGTCTATGAGCTGATGAGATAATGGGTTGCGTGGGTACATAGCCTTGCAGATAGGTGGCAGAATGCAAACATCTGCCAACTGTCCAATGGAGGCCTCCAGCACTTCCTTGTCCCGCCGTCGTTATGGCCAAGCTTATGTAAAACCCTTATTACAAGCTCTTGATCCAGTGGTGACTACCGGTATGATTATTTCCACTCAGCAGAGCATAAATAATCCAGGATATTGGGGTTGAAAAAAAAAGAAAAAAAAAAAAAGTCCTTCACTTTTTCCATTCATAAACACAGGATGACATTTTAGTTCAGACATTTCAGGTCTCCCTTGGAGAAGCAACACATTCTCGTTCTCATTAGTTTATCAACAATAAAGCCCTTTGTCTGCAAACATTGGCTTGACTTACAATTACTTTTCAAACTGTCTGAGCCTTTGAAGATGTTTCGGCTATTTATTTAAACTATTTTAAACTGCTGACTGTCTCAACTACCTTTATTTTTCTTGACTTAGACTGCATCATGCCCTAGGGAGATTTTGTGGCTAATCTTAACTGCATAGTTTGGTTTGATCTTGACATTATGTACAATAGAAGGAATATCCCTGAGTTTACCTGCTGTTGGAGGCCTCTGCGGTGAATTCTGTGGCAACTAGGGAGAAGTACTTGCGCATCTTGATCCACAGGTTGGGTTTAGGGATGCAGCCGTTGTGTGCATGGATAGCGTGGATGCGTGCCATCTCTCTGGCTATGAGTCTAGTCAGTGTACAGAAAATAACCACATTAACCAAAAGGGAAGATTGGACATACCAGTCTCTCCACAATGTCAAAATGCAACATACAAGTCACATGTTTGACTCTTAATGAGTTAACTTGGTCAATGACTTTCTCTGTCTATCATGTATTGAAATGATGGCAACACTTTATATCACTGTACAAATGTTATTTATTTATTTTACTTTTTTCAGAAGAAATAAGCACTTTGAAAGAGTACTGTAACAAGCATTTCCTATCTCCAAGTACACAAAATGCCATTATGTACGTATGTACGTACGTACAACATAAGTACATGGTATTGCACTTTGTTACACTGTACTCCATTGTGCAGACACAGTGTAACAGGAGAACTGTAATATAGTGCTACCCAAGTCTCTGTTCCAATACTGGATGCTAGGTCTCATCTCTTACAGCTACCACCTGTAGCATTTGCTTAGTGGGTTTTATGGTATGTGCTGTGTGCACTTATCCACTGAGTAAGCAGGTGAAGCGTGCTTTATCACTGAAACCTCTTCTCCCTGCTCGGCCCTGCTGAGTGAATCTGAAATTTTATGGGCAGCCGTGGCCCACTGGTTAGCACTCTGGACTTGTAACCGGAGGGTTGCCGGTTCGAGCCCCGACCAGTGGGCCGTGGCTGAAGTGCCCTTGAGCAAGGCATCTGGAGAGGGCGATGAGGACTTAGCTCTATGTGAAGCGCCAGCTTTACCTCCGCAGTACGGGGTCCCGGACGTCCTGCGTCCCCAGTGCGTCGCCCTGCATGAACTCGTAGCAGATGCCGTTCTGGAAGGAGCAGTAGAGGCGCGGGGCGCAGCCGTTGGCGTGGAGGACCTGGAAGCTGCGCAGCTCGTTGTCCCGGTCCACGATCAGTTCTGTGCGGTTGCCATAGACGCGCACCAGCACTACGTCCTCTGGGTCGGCCTCGGTGTAGCAGCCCACGAGCTTGTTGGTCGTGCCATCGGTGAAGAGCTAGAGCATACACAGTGAAATGGGAGTTAAGGCTACGGGAGATCATCATGGCCATGACCAGCGCAATGATATAAGACTACAATCCGAGGTGAATGCACTGGAATTATTGCTGTTTGATAAACAAAGCATTAGACGGATGGCGTTGTCTGAGAAGCATAAAGATAAAAGGTTTCTGCCTCAAGATCACCAGACAATAGACAATATGATGGACTGCTCACCGGAGCGCTGATACTGCTGAATCATTAAGTCTCATCATTAAGAGGATTGATTATTCATCAGTATATTGCTGCTGGACTTTGGACAGTGTGGAAAACTGTGACAACATTCAAGCGAGATCTTATCACTCAAAAGGCTGACCGCCAATGATTAAGCAGGCCCAACATTCAACCCCAACTGTGTGGTCAATAGTAGCCTATGAGGCGGTTCACATGAGTCACATGAATTTCATGAATTAGAGAGACCTAGGCGCTACTCCATTCAGCTGTGGCTGGGCCAGTGCTCAGGAGCTGGACACAATGTGCATGACCCACCGCCCACCTAGCATGCATGCATTACTCGCATTCCTGGAATGGTTTCATGGCGAGATGGCACCAAAGGGCATATTCAGGGCCAAAACACTGCTGGATTACAACTCAGAGGCCTAGCCTATAGGCCTATATGGTGGGCGGGGGTAGCGTAGTGGCTAAAGAGCTGGGCTAGCATGCCTAGTAGGCAGAAGAGTTGTGGGTTCCATTGCTGGCTGCCATCGTTGAGCCCTTGAGCAAGGGACTTAATCCTGAGTTGCTCTGTTGAGACTGGGCCTTGTAATAATTGACATTGTCTTTAACAATTGATATATAGTCGATGTATAATATAGGCTATATTATGTCGCCTAGGTCTAATTCTTCTCTGAAAGGACACTGATTCTAACGTCACCTGATGACAGCGCTAAACATTAATTTGACCAGATTGATTTAAGATGTGTATCTTAAGCCTGCTTTAGATGAAACTCTCACTAAGAGCTTAAACAAGCCTTTACTCAAAGGCCACCGTTGCTTGGCAGAGTTAACCAAATCAACCCATACAGAGGCCTCTTCATTTACTTCTTTAAAGTACAATAATTTCCTCACACCACACAGACAGAAAATCACATGTCTTATCAGAGACTTTCTAATGAGGAGACACTGCACTCAAAAAATCCTGTGGTGTGATGTAAATACATTGAGTCAATCATATGGTGTGTTGTGACGACATCGTGCATCATGTGTTGTGAACTCGCCGCTGGTGACGTGAAGCCTTGCGCACGCGCATTTCTGCCGAACAGGATGCACTTGGCGGCCATATTGCAATGCTTTTTGGGCACTCGGAGTGCCCAAAAAGCATTGCAATATGGCCGCCAAGTGGAGGGACTTGACTAAAAGGAATTTGGTCTTATCTTAATCTTTATACAGGACCAACCGATCCCAGTGTTTTGGAACATCACCACTGGCCTGGGGGGTATTCCAAGTACGTGGTTTAGTGACAAACCTGGGTAAGTTTACTCAGAGTAAGGGGTAAACCTTCTAATAGAAGAGCTGCATGGCTTAATTCTCCTTACAAAACAATGCCATAGGGCTGTTGTTGTAGGAGGTTTACTCTGAGTTAACTTGCCCAGGTTTGTCACTAAACCACGTACTTGGAATATCCCCCTGGAAAGAAACAATCCCAAACACATAGGCCTTGGCTATGGCATAGGTTACTACTGTAAATAGCCTTTCTGCTCCTAAGTGCTGTGTACAGGTGGCTCAGGTGGTTTGAGTAAACAACTCCTCTGCCCTCCCCCCACCCCACTTAATTTAGCAGTCTGGAATGTGGTGGTCCTCAGTCGGACAGTAATCTGACCCATTAATTTAGTCACTGATCACTGATCCCTGTCTATGTGGGCAAACACGTGAGGCTTGGGAGCCTATTCGCGCGATGACACTGCTGTGCTCCGTGTCTAAACCCACAGCACAATACCAGCAATGCATACAGACTGGTTGTAAACATGTCCAACGCTGCCAAACACAAGGGGGGGAGGAGGGGGAATCAGGGGTCCCCAGACACCAGCCGAGCCACGTGTCACCGTTGGTGGTAAACATCACTGCTGAGCACCAAAGCACCCAAACAATACACTCCACTATGGTAACCCTGCCCACACCCCCACCCACCTACTTACACACACACGGGCCCATCCCAAGTCTAAACCTATCCCCAGTTTTCTAAGGCCCATTTGGTTCAGCTGTTTTTTTTTTTTTTTTTTTTACATTTTCACACTCCATCCATCTTTAGGCCTATATAACACCTTTCGTACATAATTTTAGAAGGATGCACAAGCCTGTTCTTCAGTTCAGGGATTGTTTGTCCAAGAGGCACATGGGAGGGCACCCTTGTCACAAGAGAAAGCAACACACCTGCTTGGTTCTAAAGTTTCCAATATGTTCAACCTTAGTCTACCTTTGAAGGGCTACTTTAGCATACAGTAAAATGGGCAAACCTTGCTCTTGTTAGTCATGTTTAGCCTGTTTGACTCCGAACTTGAGGAACTAAGGTTATTTACCAATAAATCAATATGCATCAATACAAATAAAGTAATATTAATAACCAACTTTAACCTAGCATCGTCTGACCGTGCATCCCATCTTTCTCCCGACCTGTTTATTATGGATCATATATCTAACATTGCAAATACAACTTAAGTCTGCCAAGAGATTTGTCATTAAAAACATTCTGGGTAACTATGGCAAGGAACTGACTTTCGCACGGACCTTTTCAATGGTAACGTTAACGTTAAATGACAATCGTTGTCTTGTGTAGTAACTTCAGTTGCACACTGCTGGCGTCTCTGTTCCAGACGGTGATGAAGGGTGTAACGTTATCCCGGACTAGCTGAACTGTCTTCCAGCTAACAAATAGGCTGCTAGCTTCCTTAAATGATGACGAAGACAAGTCTTACACACCCAGGGATACCGGCGGCTAACACAAGAAAACCTCTCACTGAACACTACGCTCGTGCAATTCACCGGGTCGAGCAGTTTCCAAACGTAGTGGACTGGCAGGCGCTGTGCGCTAGACTGCATGTCAATGTGAACTGGTTAATAAAAAATAACATCCATCGACACAGGCAGACTTAATTTGGAACACAACTTAGCTATCAAGCTAACATCTGTTAGCCGCTAACCAATAACGTTATAGAAAACGTCAAACTTACCTTGGTCTTTACGAGCTTTATGTCCCATGCTGGTCGCAGCTCTTTTATCAACTTCATGGCCCCACCGACAACATTATGTTCGTCGACTAATATTGGAAATTTTCTTATTGCCGGTGAGCCAACAGGCACGTGTATTTCCGTCTCCATGATATGCTCAGCTAGTGAACTAATTTCTACGTTACCTCTCTGAATGACAGATCAGTCAGTTTGGCGATATGGAAACTTCAACTGCCCACAATCAAAATACAAACGATGTATTATCAATTTTACTGATAGCTGAGGAGCCACGCGTAACGCTGTATTCTGAAGGGTCTGGTACAAATCAGGGGATTAACCAATGTGCAGTGAGCTAACACTACTCAACTCACTCACGGATGCTGCTGTGGGCACTATGTAGCTGCTGCTTCCATCCTAGGCACCGCCCTCGCAGAATCATCCGATTGCTCGCGGTGTGGTGGGTAGGCTGGAAGTTATGGCAACGGGAACACGCCTACTTTCTACAAGACTGGAGCTGAAGGATGTTGCATTTTAAGGATAAAAATGAGTAGCATCTCTAACAGCTCTAACCAGAGATAGCCTGCCTTAGGCTACATGAATAATTAAAAAAAAAAAAAAACTACTTTGATCAAAGATGAGGTGTTTAACATAGGATGAGGGTTAGGATTCATAAAATCATCTATAGGCCTATTCATGGGTTTCATCAGGTCCCTTTTCCACAGGTGTATTAATCAAGTACCATGCAGTCTGCATTGATAATTAAGGTGCTTGATTTTATACACCTGTGGAAAGGGACCTGATGAAACCCATAGGCCTAATGGCATACAGGGGACCATGAGGCACAGTGTTTGTCATTAATTGCCTAGACTGTGGCGTCCTGCGTAAATAAATGAACAAAATAATAAGTTAATTTGTTCTCAGATTGCATTAGATTGATGCATTTAACTATAGGCTACACATAGGCTATAGGGCTATTACGATTTCAGGGGATCCCACAAATTAGCTACTACTACATCAATTCAGCATGGCATGGAGGCAATCAGCCTGTGGCACTACTGAGGTATTATAGAAGAGGTTGCTTTAATCGTGTAAAGTCATCATGTTCATTTTCCTCTTGACAATACCCCATAGATTATGGGGTTCAGGTCAGTTGGCTGGCCAATCCAGCACAGTACCATAGTCAGCAAACCAGTTTTGGCACTGTGCACAGGAGCCAAGTCTTGCTGGAAAAAGAAATCAGCATCTCCATAAAGCTTGTCAGCAAATGGAAACATGAAGTACTCTAGAATCTCCTGGTAGATGGCTTTTTTGAATCTGGACTTGATACAACACAGTATCAACACCAGCATGGCATGGCACCCCAAATCATCACTGACTGGAAACTCCACAGTGGACTTCAAGCAACTTGGATTTTGTGCCTCTCCAATCTTCTTCCAGACTCTGGGGCCTTGTTTTCTTAATGAAATGCAAAAATGTGTTTTCATCTGAAAAGAAGACTTTGGATCACTGAGCAAAAGTCCAGTTCTTTCTCTCCTTAGCCCAGGTAAGATGCATCTGATGGTGTCACTGGTTCAGGAGGGGCATGACACTAGGTATGAGACACGTGTAGCCCATTTAGACATATCTGTGCGTGTTGGCTCTCGATGCACTGGAGTAAGGGAAAATGGAGTGAAGTGGGTGTTCTCAAATTTCAAAATCAAAATGATGCTTACTGTTCCTGTCAAAAATGACCTATTTACACATTCTCTGTACCATAAATATGGCATTTTTCATCAGATTGTCTCAAGACCTTGATATCCTTCACAAAAGGCATTTGAACACATGAAATTCGTTGTGACTAATTTCTTTGAATTTTGAGTGATTTATTCAACTCGGTCACACTTTTTTTGTCATAGGAAATGAATGGGAAAGAGTATAATTTTCATCAAGGAGATGAAAGACATCTCCATACACGCACTTGTAAGTAAACTGGCAAATGTATTGTCTGCATTTGTTAGAAACAGTTATAAATATGTAATAGGCTACTTTACTTTTTAATTATGGCATATGTCTGTTTCTTTCCACACTTGCAACTGCCTGTACACTTTATGTGTGCCTCCTAATTTATTATTTCATTCATCTTTCTTTTTACTTTTAATCCTGCCTGCCTCCCTTTTTTACCCTACAATGTTCAGTGTTTTGAGTACTTGATAAAGTGCTCTACAAAGAAAATGCAGAGTGCAGGTTTTGTACTGGGGTTTGAGGGCAGGTGGGGTGACTGTTTTCTCCTGTTGCTACATAATGCCAGAAGTGAAAGGGCTTGCTGTGATGGGGAAGGAAGTGTGCTCAAAGTAAGAGCTGTATGAGGGACCCTTAGGTCAGGTTGACCCCTGTATGAGCGCCACCATGGAAAGGCGATTCATTAGTGAGGCACCCTGTGTCTGTGATGAACGATGGAAGGATATACAAGGGGCACCTGTATGTGTGAAGTGCATGAGTGTGCTTCATGAAGTTTTAAAGAATGCCAGCACTATGGTTGAGTATGTGCCCTGACTACCATTCCAACATCCATTGAGGCAACAAATCTTAAAAATATATACAAATTTTAAAAATTATAAAAAATATTATTATTACTATTGTTAAAGTGTACATTTTTAATTTATGTTAAAATAAGAGCAGTTATAAGACCGCAAACAGTAAATTAAGGGGGGTAGCAACGGACAGTTTTTAACATCAACATCATATCAGTGGTGTATGTTTATGAATGAGAACTCTGGAAAATTGGGAAGACCTTTGTCTACGTGGTTAGCTGGGCCAGTTCGGCAACCTCATGAGGTCATTGGTGAGTCAGAGGAGTACAGAAGGTCGGAGGAGTCCAAAGACTCCATACACATCATATCTTAGATCATTAAACGCATGGCCAATAGTATCCAGAGAAGGTAGAGAAATGCAGCACACTCTGGCTCCATATCAATGATTATTATTATTATTTAATAAAAATAAATGATGAGGTTTCGGCCTGGGGCCTTCATTAGCTTGTAAAAAACAGGAAGACTAACAACATCATTATATATTCACAATAATTAGGAATAATTTATATTCATCTGAAAAGAGGACTTTTGACCACTGAGCAACGGTCGAGTTCTTTTTCTCCTTAGCCCAAGTAAGATGCTTCTAATGGCGTCTCTGGTTTAGGAAAGGCTTGACACTAATGCAACACTTGTAATCCATTTCCTGGACACGTCTGTGTGGTGGCTCTTACAGCCTCAGTCCACTCCTTGTGAAGTTCCCTGAAGTTCTTGAATCGACTTTGCTTGACGATCATCTAAAGGCTGTGGTCATCCCTGTTCCTTCTGCACCTTTTCCTGCCACACTTTTCCCCTTTTCCCTTTTCTTGTGAGCGAAGAGTGGCCGGTTCAATCCCTGACTGGTAGGATAAATGTGTGTCTGTGTGTGTGTGGTGGGGGGGGGGGGGGGGGGGGGGGGGGGGGGATTATTTGAACAGGGCTCTCCCACACATCCTCCTTTTCACATAATTCCACATAACCCCCAGTGCTCCCTGGAGTGCATATGTCTTTACTGTTTGGAGATTCAACACTTTCGTAATGGAAATCATGTGAAGTGTGTGTGTGTGTGTGTGTGTGTGTGTGTGTGTGTGTGTGTTTTTAAGAACATTGCAAAAATTATTCTATACATTTATCTATTATTATGAATGAGAACTTTGGTAAGACCTTTGTCTACATAGTCAAGTCAACTTCATTTAGCGCATTTCATACACAGAGGTCATTCAATGTGCTTTACATAAACAAAGGCAAACAGGAATGGCTGATAAAACCATAGAAGGGCAATAGTCAAATAATAGTTTAAAAAGTAAAGAATAAAAAATAATAAGAAAAATAAACACATAAAACACACAAGGTACATGAACGGGCAATAATTTAAAAGTGTTTAAGAAAAAGTGTTTTTTGAATGAAAAGTAATAATTAAAACATAAAAAACAACATAGAATGATTAGTCAAGAACCCAGTGTACAGCAGCACTCTATGGAGATTCTTGAAGTAGTTTTTGAGTTAGCTGGGGCAGTTCGGCAACAAGGTCATTGGTGGTCAGAGGAGTACAACGACTCCGAACATGTCATATAATTATTATTAATTAAATGGCCTACATCAGATTGTAAAAAGAAGAAAGACTAACCACATCATTATACTGTATATTAGCACACCTGTCCATAAGGCTCCTCCCATTGGGATGTCACCCAAATAGGTGTGGCCCAAGGAAAAAATTGTTATCATGCAGAAAGCATCCATTCAAGAAAAAAAATACAAGAAAAGAAAAAGAACAAAGTGTAGTTTCGAACAGGCAGGTTAGCAAGTCTGTCTGTATAGTCACCCCATGGTCTGGTTTGTGGACAAAGTCTGCAATGTATTATCCACCATGCAGTTAAAGAGCATCATCTAGTGGTGAAGTGGCCAAACCACAGCTTAGTTTAACCATCCTGTTGTGTTTGTTTCATGTTTACTAGTTTTGTGTAACCAGTCAAAAATGGCCGCTGCATTATAACTTCTAATAAATTCATAGTAACACATTATCATTTCATGTTGTGATATAATTTAAGTTGATACAAAGGTCTATAGGATAGGATATTACCAGTTTTGAATTTCCATTTGCTATGGCCTGTAGGCCTCATTGACCTGAGCTCATGCAAGTCAGAAAGTTGAAGATACTAGGCCTATCGGGGTAAGGTCGGGGGCTGGGGAGTGAGGGTGTGTTGTTTGTGTGCGTTTGTGAATGTGCAGCACACATACAGTCCATCTGATCAATAGGTATGTGCCTGGACTCAATTTTATACCGACTATTTTCTCACCCAGTCCTTTCTAATGGCCGGTCATTTTTTACTTTTGAAGTTACAGAAAACTCCCAAATTGTTATGAAAATGGTACATTTGTAACTCCACTTACAAAAAAAAAGACAACATTGGATGACGTGTTTTTTTTTATTTTTTTTATTGTATTCAAGATGAAGATCCATGTACAGAAAAGGACATGAGTAGTTCCTTGAGGCATAAAGATTCCAAGTGACAAATACTATTGCTCCGATATGGAGCTGGATAACCATCAGAGCTTTGTGAGCACTGATTGTATAAGAGACCTGCTGGGCTAACATATGAACCATACAACCAATCCAGCCCACAGGGTTCAGTCTCTGCACCACTTCTGCAAAATCTGTCAACCAAACACCTTCCTTGTGTGGTACAGAGCACTAGTTTGGCTAATGAACTGAATTCACACATCTACAATCCACAAGTGACTCGATTTGTCTCAGAAGACCAGTGCTAAAGCTCTGCACCTTTCGTGCAGCCACTAGATCGTTATGATGGAAAAGTAGACATTCCACAAATCTAAATCAGATACTAATGTAGACCACCACATCTTGGTCAAGTGTCAAATCCCAGATCGTTTTACAACAGGAAACAACCAGGAAAAAGCCATCAGCAAATACCAGTAACAGTGGTTCCATCTTGGGCAGAGGTGGTCCCATTTTTGCAGTTTCAGTACAGTGGTCAGCACAAAAGCATCCTCACTTGCACCATCTTGGGATGCCATATGAGAAAACAAAGAGAAATTAAAATTATGGAGGATCCAGTTTCAGAACCAAACTAAAAGTCATAAATGATCGATTAATCCCAACTGCAGCTGTAAGAAGGACATAAACTGCCCTTCAACAGACAGCAAGCTTACCAGTTCCTGTGTGGTCTGGTTTTGGGCATTCGGTGTCGGCGTGGTAACATCAGTCATGCAGTCGTGGCCTACTGGGCAGTCGTGGCCTGGTTAGGGCTTCGGGCTTGGAACCGGAGGGTTGCCGGTTCGATCCCTGACCAGTGGGAATGGCTGAAGTGCCCTTGGGCACCTAACCCCTCACTGCTCCCCGAGCGCCGCTGTAGCAAGGCAGCTCACTGCTCCGGGTTAGTGTGTGCTTCACCTTACTGTGTGCTCTCTGTGTTCACTAATTCACGGGATAAATGCAAAGACCAAATTCCTTGTATACGCAAGTATACTTGGCCTAGAAACCTGATTTACATTTACATCCTCGGCATCTTCACTTGGTCCATCTTAAGACTCTACACAAACACAGCCACAACATTGAAGGGTCCATTTTAGACCCTTGTAGTTATAATTAGGGAATGATGTAGGTGGTATAACTTAGTGATCCAATCCGTTTTACATAATAGAAGTTTTCAGTGTATGTTCCCAACTCCCCCGTAGAAATTGATTGCCTTACCAGTTACTCTACTTGATGTATAGCCCAGAATGAAAAATAGCACTGTAGCCTATAGATGGCCATTGCAATGACCAAGATGGCTTTTCTTAGATTAACTATCTGAACACAGGTGACATCATTTCATGGAGTGCTGAAATGTACACTATTTTTGACCATTTCTGAACTGTGAAACTCAGCAAATATGCTTTGTAATTATGAACTTATTGTTGTAGGCCATCATCATCATAACTATTCCACCTGTGTGTGCAAAACAGTTTTGGCTACAGCACAAATATTTCCATCCATAGATAAAAATAAGCAAATCTAACCTCTGAATTTTATTTTCAAAGTGCACCAGATTGATGTTAAAATGTACAAACATTTTTGTATGGGGTAGCACGTCCCTGGACCACTCTATGTGTCCCAATGCAGTTTAGGTCTAGTGATACAAATCAATATGGGGGCTATTTTGACTGACAGGGGTGACCAGGAAACTAGCAATTCTTGTCAAAAAAAAGTATTGCTACACAATTAAGTATTGATCCTCAATATGTTGTCCAACGGTGAGTTATTTTTCCCCATTGCACCGACACTGGATTTCAGGGTTCCCCGCCTGCCAAATCCCACTTTAACCACTGGTCATGTCCATAACCACTATATAGCATATTAAGATTATAAAGCCACAAATGACCCAATGTCCTTACCAGCAATTCCATTTTAGACAGCTGTTGTCTGGTTTTGGGGACATGGAGTTGTGGTAAGAACATCTTCACTTACACCATTTTTGGTTTAGGTTTTCATAACAGAGGGAAGTCAAGACTTGTATCAAGGTTTTTTTTAAATAATCAAAATAAGTCAGACTTGCAGAAACCTATACAAAAATATTTACCAGTAACTTCAGTTTGTGCAGCAACAGTCTGATTCTGGGGATTAGGTTCTGGAGTGGCCGATTGAACATCTTCACTTGCACCACCTTGGGATTCCATTCAAATTTAGACATTTGAGTTTAACACAACCAACTTGTAAGAATATAGTACTACAAAGTACTACAAAAATACTTACCATTATCTCCAGTTTGGGTCTGGTTGTTTGGATTTGGTGTAACATCAACTACATCGGCACTCTTCATGACCTCCCTCTTTGAAAGACAGAAGACTGCTCAGATGAGCAGAAGAAATTAGGATTTTAATCAGGATTTAAGACACATTACAACTGCGAAAAGATACTTAACACCACTCACCATTACTGACACAAACAATTAGAAACCACACACCAACAACTTTTGCCAGGACTGCCATGTTAGATCACTACGCAACAATGGTAAGGGTGATTTCAAGCAGGCATTATGGAGGCTTATAAAGGCACGATGCCTTCACCTTGAGACCTGCCCCAATAGGCAGCATTGGACCATTAAATCATACAATGTTCCTAAACATACAGCCAAACAAGGCCAGAAATGGTTAACAGAGAACAATATCAACAGTTTAGAGTGCCAGCCAGAGTCCAGACCTCAATCCAAGTGAGCACAAGGCCAGGCAAAGAATCGTTCCTGCCTCAAAACCCCGATTGCTGCTAAAAAAAAAGGTGTGGTCTATCATTGTGGAGATATGGAAAGGCTTTGTAGGTATTAGAAGAACCATTTTAAGAGTTGTGATGGCAAATAAAGATGTTTCCATTGATTATTTAAAAAGGGTATGAATAATTTTGGACACATAATTTTTGATATTTAAAAAAAAGATGACCGCTTCTGTTACTATTTCCATGTTTCTACCACATTGCCTTACAACCTTTTGGCATGTGGCAGCATCATTTTCAGTCAGAACAAACATATTGGTCAACAGAAAATCAACATTAAATCAATATTTGCCAGGGGCATGAATAATTTTGTTCCTGACTGTATAAATGAATTGCTCAAAAACGCTATATCCACCATTTTAATTTTATTTTCAAGAATATATTTTTTATGTTTTCCCGTTTATTTCAATGGAACTGTAATTGAGTAAAGATAAATCAAATATTACCCAATCAAAACAACACAACTGCATTTGTAGCATTTTGGAAATTAGCTCATATCCTGGAAATTAGCTCATTCCTCGCTCCGTGCCTTACAAGGGTGTGTCCAGCAGAGGCTACCCTATCATCTGCAATCCTCTCACATGGGGAATGCAGCATGCACCCCTTCAGACAAGTTAGCATTTGAGAGAGGGATAAGACAAGGTCATTCCAACAAAAGTCATCTTCCAAAACAAGATTTAGAGGACTGTAGTCAGTTCTTCTTTTTTTTTGACACGAAACACACAGTGCTGATTGAATATGAGGTGCAGTTTAGATGGTTGGGTTATACATGCCTTAACTGAAATCTTCTGAAATGTATTAACTGACAAAGCTTCCTCCCATTGTCTATTTGACAATTGCTTAGAGTCCACCTGTAATTATCTTGAGGAAGCCTTTGGTATAGCTTAAGTCTTTATCCACACACAATAATACATAGAGCATGATGTCATTCTCTCCACACCTGCGGGTGCGTGTCCATATCGGCTGTGTGGTTGGCTGCCTCATGTTCGCTCCTGCGGAATGGAATGTTAGTTTAAGGTGCGAGGGCCAGTGGGTTGGGTGGATCAGTGAATGCATTTACCGAGGCCTCTAAGTGTTTCTGTCAAGTACTGATGAGGAAATGTTTACTTTCTGGTTCCGCGTTACTTGAGACAGTCACACTCTATGGCTTTTGCACCCTTATTCTCAAAACAAGCTCCTTCGGTGAAGTCATTTGTCACCTTTACAGCTTCGACCTTCTATGCACCCACATCCATCTCTTCCCTTTATTAAAGCTGCATGCAACGTGATCATACTGTGGGTGCAGACATAACCTGCATTGTGTTGAACCTGCGCGGTTCAGCCCTGCACACTCCCGGACTCAAACCTGCAAACAGCTGCACTTCAGACCGGAAGTCGAGCGTGCTGACAATCGAGCTGAAAGCCCAGGCTACTAGCTTTCATGCCAGCACTGCTGTTGAGGCATCGGGGAGTGAGGTTCACTAACCTTCCACATGCACAGCTATGCTTGCTGGCATCCGTTACACACACACACATGCACACACTCACACACACCCCACAAACTCACACCCACACCCTCTCCCTTTTCTTTGTATGGGTGTCACAGTCCCTCTCTCAGACAACAACACAGTGGGTGATCTTGTAGACTGCAGTAACTGAGGCATCGAGGAGTGAGCAGATGGTTTTTGGGTGCCAATAAACTAGCCTCTCTGTCTGCCAAACCAAGAGCCATCATAGAGACCACCCATGCCTGAGGCAAACCCCCAAGCAACATAGAGACATGTTGTTTATGCAGTAAAAATTATGATTGACTACTACCATTTCAGGTGCATGTTTGATTTCCGTTGACTGTTGAATTTCATCAAGATTTTGTTTTTTGATAGTAACTTATGACATATGACCATATGAATAACACTGCTAAATGTCAAGCTGATGGATCATAAAATGCAATCTAATCTATGAAGACCAGGACTCGCAGGATACCCAAAACATCTTGTCTCAGTATCTTCTGATAAAATATGCAGATTCCAAAGAGAGGAGGCGATCACTTTAACAATTCATTGGGTTTTGGCGGTGAGTGTTGCCACTTGTATGCTTGTAATTGCATGCTTCTGCAGAGAATTAAATGATATAAGAAATCAATAGCCTGAGGGATGGATATGGCATTAATCAAAGTTTCACAACCTGCATACAGTTTTTCACGATTGCTAGAACACTAAACTCCATTTTCTGAACCAAATGCTCAGTTGCCTGAGCACATTTTTTGAATCAGTCACTCTTTTGTCAAAATCATAAACAGTTTTCAGATGTCATTGACTCTTCGCTAAACACATTCTCATGCAATAAAACACATTTTGCACTGTGATTCACTTGCACTGTGATGCATAATAGAAAAAGTGGGGAAAAGTCAATACAAGGAAAGCACTTTGAACTAGCTATGGTTGTCACATCATTTGAAACAAGTGTGATACATTTGGAGTTGTTGTGTTTAAAAGAGAAATCCGTGAGTTTTCACATAGATCTCCGTTTCTCGAGGTTACCGAGTACTGTCGGTACCAACAATGGACATAAACTATCATTGAGGCATTTAGAATACATTATGGGCTGTAGACTGTAAATTTGTTTTATTTTCCCAGCACCTTTTAAGACACATTATTTTTTTCTGAATTTACAGTAAATGCTGAAACCAATGAGTTATAAAATATTTCTTTCTTCGCTTTGTTTTGTTTGTTATGCAAAATGCATGTACTGTATTATAAACAATAACCTTTTGTAGTTATATCCCTGGTTAGTTATAAACAATAACTATTTGTAGTTATATCCCTTCCCTGAACACTGAAAATTTTTTGATATAGTGTGATGTAGTTGTGAATGATCTAAAGATGTTTGGTTTTGAGTACAGGTAAAACTGTTTTGATTGTTTTATTTTTCAAGTGTTTTTGAATGTAGCTAGAGAATGGGGTTTTGTGTTTACAATTTTCAGAAAAGAGTGGAAACTTCTTTTTCCTTATCAACCAGACAGTGCTCCTTTATAGCTCTGACCCAAAATGGGTCATTGCTCACTTTTATATATCAGATTTGCCTATAAGATGAAATATATTTCTCCACCATCTTGATACTGGAAAATGGCTCGGAGGGTTTGGCTGGAAAATAAGTGGTGGGCAAATATGGCCCTGTGCATGTCAAGGAGGGGTAAGATAAGAGATAAGGTTAAAAGGTCAGTAGTTTATGTAAGGTGTGTGTGTGTGTGTGTGTGTGTGAGTGAGAGAGAGAGAAACAGTGAAAACACCCACAGTCTCTAAAAAGCCATTATGGTGATGTTTCCCTTCTGGCACCTTGCCCTCCCCTTGCACTGCTCTGACCTTCTGTTTGTGCAGAGGCCTTTCAGTTTCAAATCAGCTGCTCCCATTCAGGCCAGACAGGCTTTCGGGGCAGCTGTGGAACAGTGACACAAAGACCTGAGGTCCAGTGTATCAGGTTCTACTCAAAGATAGAAGTTAATAATTTGCAGAGACAAAGGGGGACCAATAAGTGAAACAGATGTGTGTGTGTGTGTGTGTGTGTGTGTGTGTGTGTGTGTGTGTGTGTGTGCGCGCATCTATGTATGTATGTATGTGGGTAAATGTGTGAGTGTGTGTCTTTGAATATTTCTGTATTCTCTGACAGAATATATCGTATGCATTCACATTTCAGCACCTCCATTTGATCCACAGAAACAGTCCTTTTCAAGTTGAAGGGATAAAATACACATCTTATATTGCCTAGCCACACCTGACTCCTGCCCGCACTAACACAAAAGGTGAACACCTCACGTGAAACAGCCCCTCCTGTGGCCACTCCAGAGAGATAACGTTAAACATTACTGTAGAAGAGGGAGACAAATTCCTGGCTTATCACATTCAGAAAGCAGGTCAGAGTAGAGCTAGATTGGCCCGATGAGACCCACCGATGCCAGATAAACACAACGCTAAGATAACCGCCCAATCCTAGAACAGGGGTCAGCTATCCAAGATCACTAAAACCGTCCATAAGACAAAATACTAAAAAAAAAAAAATGTCTTACTGTCTGTCTGGATCATGGATGTGGCATCACATACCAGAGCGATGTGTGAATACGCTTCCTCAGAAATGAGCTGACCGCCCCCACACCCCATATCTTTACGGCAGGAAGACAAAACAAGACAAAGTGAGCCAGTCCACTTTACCTGTCAGGTACTTCCCGTCACACGTGCCTGAGGGTTGTGTGTGTGTGTGTGTGGGGGGTGATGAGGGTACTTCGGAGAGGATCTATTTCTCTGACAGCCTTTTCACAACATTGTGGTTTCCTGATTCACAACAGAGAATGAAATGAAGGCATTTGTAGACTCAGTTCACACACTAGGCTACCTTAAGGCATCAATTAATCTATTTAGTATAAAGCTCACATTTCAGATGAGTATTGCTCTTTATATAACAGTGAGGGTAATATTACAAGTGGTTAATGCTGTGATACTACAGGGGGCTTGAGTCACAGAGGGTGTGGATAGCGGAAGAAAGAATAAGGAGAAACTCCCAGGAGACCACAGAATGACTAAGATTTTTTTCCGCACCTGAGAGATAGCACATAACAGAGAGAGAGAGAGAGATACAGAAGCAGAGGGATGAAAAAACAGAGTTTTTTTTGTTTAGCACAAGCACTGAACAGACTAGCGGACCATGAATTTACAACAAGTAAATTGTCAGAAGTGGAAAAAAGAGAAATTGAAAATAGAGTGGTTGAGGGTGTGATCTACAAATTTCACACTCACAACTTGTAAATGTCATCATCAATCAGATCAGATTTCACATAACTATTTGTCATCTCAAACACAGTTATTACATAGGATACATGTAAATCACCCTAACCTTAACCGTTGTAAAGGAAATGGAGGGCTCTCAGCTGAGGTCAAAGGGCATTGTTAGCCTGGGGGCTGCAGCTGGACTTGGATCAGCAGGTGGATGGCTGGTCTGCTGTAAGTGTATAATGACCGCCAGACTAAGTACAAAATGACTACTGCCATTTATTAATTATGTTGACCTCATGCAAATTAATAGCAGCAGACTACAGATAAGTAAATTAGCCTAAGCCAGATATTATTGCGTAATTCACCATCTTGCCTATATATTATGCCATCTTGGCTACATAGCCTATGTGCTCAATGGACAGCACATAAACTGGCAACCATACATAAGCAGCGTGAGATGAATGTCGACCATTAACTAAACTATACTAAATGCTCATGTAAAGCCAAGGCGTGATTAGATTGATCTGGGTTGCATACACAGCAGTGGGCGTTCACTCTCACACACGCCTTCCGCCAACTCGGTCAGTAGGGCGGGTGGAACCGAAATGACACCTTCGGAGTTGATAAAAAAGCTTCCAGTATCCCTCCCTGCCAGTGGGACTTGAGTCCCATCACAGCGATTAACATGCATTTTGCGCAGCCTACTCGCATAAGGACTGTGATTCACTGGTTTAAGCGTAGCATGCATGGAGTTCTAACAACGCTGTGAAAACTCAAATCTAGACGTTTTCCGAGAGACTTAGGCTACACAAAAACTTCTTGAGGAAAAGCAGGAGTTTCGAACATCAACAATGCTGGACACTACATGTACGTCTATGGCATTTTACACTGAGCGCAAGGGCCAGTGGTTGCGCAGCGCACTGTGCCACCACTACAGCCCAGACCCTTGCGTAGAGAACGAGATCCTGGTCCTGTCTACTGGCATCGACCAGTACTTGCAGGAGATCTTCCATCATCTAGTGTTCCACAACTCCGAAGACGTTATCTCCAAAGAGGACTTCAGTATGCTTTGCATGATATTGGGAATTCCAACAGCAAATAGTCACCAGGACAAAAAAGAAGGTGAGGAGGGAAGATATATTTTGGCAGACCTACCTTGCGAGCTAAACTTTAGAGAATTTCACGCTCGCTTGTGCGGTCATTTTTCCTTAAATACCAAAGGCGGGAAGTCTGCTATGCGTCTCCCAGTCACTGAAGAAACCGAGCACATAGAACGTGAGATCCGTGTTCGATGGCCACGAGTTCGCCGACGGAAATGTGTGAGTTTTGACCTGTCTAGAGAACAAAGAGATACAATGAAAAGAAAGCAAGAGCAGTCGTCTTTGGCGGAAAACAGAACTTCTGCTGACTGGAGCAGAGAGACAGGTAGGCTTCTCCAAGTGCCACAACATTTATATTTATCAGTATGACAGCTGCTTTTAGTATTACTTGTGGTTGTTGTTCAAAGCAGTCGCCTAAATGTAAAATCAGTCATTTAAACTGGATGAAATTATATTGTGTAGGCCTAAATATGATTTCAGATTTACTGCCTACACATCCCTGGTACAGTAGTAGGCTAGTAGCTTATGAACTGTCACATGTCGGTGTATCTAGGGGGCGATGTGCTTTTTTGCAGGTGCATGTTTTATGGCTATGACTGAATGATGTCATATATTTTGCATATATTGTCAGCAGCCATTTATCTGATATTTTCTGGTTAAAATTAAAGAAGAATCTGCCAAAGAAAATATTTTGTCCTGGTGTCCTTATGATCTTATTGAACACCTCATAACCTCACATGACTTACAAAGTACTAAGACATCAGACTGGTAATTCTTGGAGACATCAATCACCCCAAAGTCCATAACATCTACCTTGATGCCTCCGTCAGGTCCAGAACAATACCGATCATATCATAATATAATAGGACATTTCTCTGCCTGGGAATACCCCTCATGCGGAGTTGCCCTGGGAAATAGGAACTGAACTCAGGGCACAGTGTTGTCGGCAATGTGTGTGAACCTTAGATAATTACGCATAATGACATTGTACATTTCTAATAACTTCAGGCACATAAATTCTACCTGCTTTAAGCCCTGTGTACTGGGGCCCATTGTCTTCCTAGAACTCATATACAGTGCCCTCCTGGACTTAAGGCATTGAAAATATGTGAATGACATGACCCTGGCCCAGACACTCCAACTACCCTGCACTCTCCAACAGATGCTAAATGGTCTTGATGCCTGGGTTGAGGGACATAAAATGTAGCTCAGTCCAAAGAAATGTGAAGTTGTACAAATGTGAAACACCCACCAGCCCCAACAACTCATAGATTCCAGATGAGACATTAGACTTTAGCTGAGACAGTTCTAATATTTTATTCCAAGATTTATTTCCAAGATTATTCAGTAATGATGTTTTATTGTAATAGCAACAATAATTCAGTGTTTGTAATGCAGTGTTTCTAATACATTGACCTATTTGTGGCGGCCCACCACAATATCAACATTGACCACCACACAATGATTTTCCAGGTTAAAATTGATTTTCCAGGTTGTACTAAATTGTGCTTAAATCTGGTTAGCATCATAACCACACTGCGCTGATTTTTAAAAAAAATTCTGCATTGAAGTTAATTCTGCAAACCTACCACCACAAATATAATTTAATTCTGTGGGAAACACTGTAATAGCAGTAGTCTTTATGAACCTGTAATGCTGAAAGATAGATAAACTTAAACTGATGCCTGAGGGAGGTTATGGGGTTTTGTGTGGGACTGTGTCCTTGTGTAGGCTGTGTATGTACATGTCATGTGCACACATACACAGAATATATAAACTACATATAAATATTAATGAATCTCAAGACATTAATTCTGATTTGTTGGTCCTTCACTACTACACAGTGACCGCTTCTAGTCCGCAGAGGGTCCTGCAAGAGCAGCTCACCGTGGAGAACGCCAGCCTGAGGGAGCTGGTGGAGGACCTCCGCTCTGCCCTGCAGGCCAGCGATGCCCGCTGCATCGCGCTGGAGGTGGCACTGCGCCGGGCCTCCGATGGGGAGGACAGATTTGAGACTGCCGCAGCCAAAGCCATGCCCCCGAGTCAGAACAGCAGCCGGAGCGGTGGCGGCCGTCGCTGGGGTCAGCGGAATTGTGTGGACCTGCAGCGGGAGCTGGATCTGATTCGCTCGTCGCGTGATGGACAGCTGCAGGAAGCCATGCGCTACAGCCAGCAGCTGGAGGCGGAGCTGAGCACGGCCCACCGACAGGCGGAGTTGCTGGAGGAGGCAGCAGGCCGGCTGAGGAAGGAGCGCGCTCAGATGAGGAGCAGGATGGAGGAGGCGCGGGCGGCACTGGCCTCTGGCCTGAAGAGGGTGGAGGAGCTGCAGGGGCAGGCCAGCCAGGTAGCGCCACTGCAGGAGCGCGTCCAACAGCTTCAGACAGAGCTGAACCACTTCAGGTGTGTGTATGTGTAATGTGTGTGTGTGTGCGTGCGTGCATGTGTGTGTATGCTGTGAGTGTGAAGTGAATGTGTTGATGTGATTTGGTGGTAGAGGTGTATTCTCATTCACCAGATTCAAGCCTAATTGACTTCTCAACTACTTACATCACTCCAAAACATACTTAAAACTGTGGTTTTGAAAAGCCCAACTCATTATCTTATATTCTAAAGCATGTAATACGTTTACGGGAATTACTTCCCATTTTCAGGAACCATTAGCAACAGTATCATTACCATATTTAGGGGCTCATGCAAGTTGTGCAAATAATGGGAGTGAAGAATGAAAACACACACCCATGAGTGAATATGATGAATAAACCAACGAGCACTCTAGCATGCCCTCAGGACTGCGCCGCTCAACTCTGGAAAATTGGATACACCTGAACTCCTTACCTGCCCCCACGTTGCTCCTGAATCGCTACTCCGATGTAGGTAGGGTGGGCACAGGCCAGGTCCAGGTCCAGGACCTTAGGGACTTAGTGACAGAGAGGACCTGAGGGAAAGCAACAGAAAGTGGTCCAAGTGTTGTTTGTATTTGGGTGGGATCAGTCAGCGCTGCTGTAATTGAAAGCCAGCGGAGTGATTCTGTCTTCGTAAAGCTTTATGGTGTTTTTCCAGTCCCTTCAGGCCAACACACAGAACTGGTGAAAATGGAGGGGAATTTTTCTCTAAGACAGACCAGAACTTGCACAATCAAGTTTCCTGGGTGTGTTTGTATGTGGTGGTGGAGGAGGTGGTGGTGGTGGGGTGAGGGGGTCTTGCTTCTCTCTTTCTACCTTTTCACAATCCCCCTGAATTCCCATTACAATTCTAGTAGGAATTCTGACATGGTCAATAGATAAATAGTCCATTCCAGTACAAAACAGTGGGCCAAACCTTACATCACTACAACAATTTGCCAGCATGCAATAGCACCTCTGTCCCCTTTTGTGTGGTGACTTTAATATTCAACTCTGACTCATCTCACCTAAACAACATTTTTGACGTCAAAAGAAAGATTAGACTCCTGCCCTGCGTAACCACTGCATTTGCATCCACTCACTTTGACAAGCCATACTTATCCGGATGAAAGCAGAGAATGGTGCTGTGATCATGGTGGGCTTCATCAGGACTGCATGCAAACATCAGAGGGTGACACACAAAGACAACATGTCCGTGAATGACACTGAACGTTGAAATGCGATCGCTTGACTGTCTTATAGTATTACCGCTTAGGACTGATTGGTTGGTACGGAGGAGCATTCCATGCAAAGCAGGCTGGACTAGCCTGGACCTGCAGTCTGTCTGAAGGAGTGCAAAGAGACTGGGATTGAGGACAGTCCTTGTTTCTGCTTTGGCAGTAGTCATTGGAAATTCTTATTTTTCCAGAGTAACAGGCGGTAATGTCTGTTTAATGACTAAGCATGATGACTAAGTATAATGATTTTGTATCCAGGGATAATTTCCTGGGAAATCACACAAAGACCTTCAGATCTGTTCCGAATGTTAAAATGCAACTGCAGAATCAAGCAATTCTTTTTATTTGTTTATGTTTTGTGAAAATGGCAGACTGCACTCACATAAACCCTGTTCTTTTCGGCAACCTATTTGAGGTGTGTGGTGTAATCTGTTCAATCTAACTCTGTGTGGTATAGCAAAGGAATGTGCCATATTTTCCATTTTGTATCACCTGAGGGCCCTAAAAATCTAAATCCTGCACTTGGGCTCAATCCCAGATCCTTTGTCTATTTTGTCAACTGTAAATATTTTCAGTGCCTAAAGTCTTATCAGAGAATATGACTACATAAAGTATTCCATTGTCAGTACAGACGGTCTGTTTCCTCTAGGTACATTTGTTCCTGCAAAGCTGCAAGCGAAGCAGGAGTGGACTCTGAGGGTGAGAGTCCAGCTGCGCTAATCTCTGGCCAGTCCACTCCACATGTCCATCCTGGGAGTGAGGACAGCAGCATCCGAGGAGGTTAGGAAATGCCCCGCTTGATTTATCCATGACATAAATGTATACACATGTATAAACAGAGAATAACGCACACCAAAACACTATTAACGAGGTGCTGACCTCTGGTGATGAACTTAAAGTTAAGAAGAGAATGTTGCACACTCTGACTCCAGACTTCTTCAGATCCAGTTTACATGCACATTAAAGCTGCAGTTGGCAAGATTTTTTTGATCATATTCACTGAAACTGACACTATGCTCCAACCGAACAACATAAATCAGCAGGTTTTAGAAAAAAAAAAGGCACTTCTACCTCAACCTAGAGCCTGTTATTTGTTTTGCAAAAATCCACAGCTCCCGGTTCTTCTGGTCCAATCAGAGCAGGGCTGTGTGAGATCTGACTGTCAATCACAAAGCGCTTTCAGACATACGTGTAAGACCGGAGGTTCTGCCGATGTTAAACGGTGGGGCCGTATATCTGAACGACATAACCGGTCATATGGAAGTCCGAATTCACCCGGTGTTTATACTACTCCCCCCCTAGTATTTCCTCCGGACATTATGTAAATGTGCTGTGTCTGAACGAGGAGTAGAACATGCGGTTAAAATTCACACCTAGTGAGAGGGCGTGTTGGTGACGTTTCTTTCGTGCGTCCATGTGGTTAGATCTGACTTAAATGCCAGTGTTATGATGGAGTGGCATAGTGCTGTCCAGAAAATCTCCGACCTGGAAAGATGCAGACATCATGGAGCTACTGTCCATGAGGGCATACAACATTTTGATAGAACACCTGAAGGGAACGTTAGAGACACGTTAGCCTCCAACTGCATGGCGAGGTAGCCTGGCTAGCGCCACCACTTCTCAATGAGACGTGGTCTGGGAACCAAACGTTCATTTTCACGTATTTGAAAAAAATGCCCAGATCCGTTTATTGGGTGCCACGGATGTCTATCAAATGCGTCTGTGCATAGCTCATCATCGTCTTGCTTTCCCACCTGTTCTGTGATTGGTTCCCTATCTCAGGCGAAAATTTGCTTCATGGTCTCCAGGCTGCCTTAGCAGCGTGAATCAAATCGCGCGCAAGGCAGCATGGGAACACCCAGGCTAATGGCAAGGACAAACGAATTCAGAAGACTGGATCATCATAAGCAGAAGGCGCTGAAAAGGCAGTAGCCTACAGCGACGTCGTTGACGACAATAACAGGAGTATTTAATAAATTGTTAGCCAACACAGTTTTCTGTTCATTGATAGCCTTCATGACCTGCTGAGCTCGCTGATATTTGCTGAGCATAGCCTATATGCCTAGAGAAAATAAAAACGAAGAAAACCCAACTTTGTTCCAAGCTCCTTACGTAAATGCGACACATGGGGAGAGGATGCTTTTGGAAAAAATAAACCATGAAAAAACGAACAACTTCACTGTTATTAATGTTAGTATTTTGTTTGTTGCTTAAAAACGTTGTAGGCTATGATCTTGAAGTCTTGAGTTAGCCTACTCAATTGGCTGGTAGCCTACCATAAAGTTTGTGCATGCTCTCTCTCTCCAACGCAAACCAGATTTGGGGTTCTATAGCTAATTCTGGTACATAACGTTGAAAACAGATAAATGTGTTTATTTGAAGCACACATACAAATACTGTAGCCTAGGTCAATTTCAAGTGCGCACTTACGTGACTAGCCTACTTCAAGTATTAGCCTATGCACAATAGATTTCTCTTCTTTAGCCTACATAATGCATAGGCTACATTTTGTAAACAAAAAGCAGCTGTGACAGGCAGCGGCCGCATATATTCTGCGTCATATCTCGCATCTTGTGAACTCTACAAGCCCCCACCCCTCACTCGACAACCACACAGAGATTCTGTAATGTGCGTGTATGTCGTTCACACATACGTCCGTATAAGGTCAGTATTAGGTCCGCAGGTTAGCATCATATCTGAATCATCCGAAGGGTAGGACCTCCGTTTGACAAACCTCCTCATATACTCTGGAGGTTATATCTGAAAGCGCTTACTGTCTGGTGCAGTCTGGCAAACGAGCACAAACTTGATGAGAGGGTGCTTGGTGGGAGTGGGGGAGGGGCATGAGAGTTGTAAACATTCAAAATGTTGGTTAAGTCCCTTCAATCTGTCACTTGCACTGCAACTGCAGTATACACAATACAGAAGAACACTCCACACAGAGCATGTCTGTCTGTGCGAGCTCCATCTCTTAGAGAACATTAGGAAACATCTTAACAGATTTACTGCCTGAGAGCAGCCTGGGGGCTGAATTTAGTGCATTCACAAACACCCCCCCTATCATTCTGTCATTTAGGTGCCCATCTGCAACATAAAAGTCTCTTTCTCTCACAGATAAATGTCAACTTCAAGGAGACTGTTCAGGGATGTTAAGAGCTCTAGTGCCACTACTAGATGTGTTTGAATCACTGGCCATGTTTCCATGCACACTATATTCTGATTAAGGATATTCTGTTTATTGTAATATTCAGAATAAGATGTGTCCATGTGTAGCAGAAACATAATATTCCCGTTTACATGTTAATCTAGCCTAGAAATCTAGACGCACCCTAGCGGCGGCAAATTAATTTGCTCAGCCTGTACGTCTAGTAGCAAACCGTAGGAATTTCTATTGGCTAACACCGTGGATGTTATCCAATCACAGCGCTCTATTTTGTTAGAGAATCTTAAGGCGGGCTTAACAGGATAACGACAGTGAACAACAAGGAAGGTGGCTATGGCGAACGAAGAGCGGTTGTTTGAATCGGCGTTGGCGTCAACTTTGGAGGAGTTGGACTTGTGCTTTTCTTTGAAAGTTGAGCAACACAATGCACTTAAGTCATTCCTTTTGAAGAAGGATGCATTTGCCATTTTGCCGACCGGATACGGTCGTAGCGCTGGCCTATTGCATGCCTAGGCAGTTTGAAAGACAATTCTCTGCCCGCCCCTTGGATTAAGCGAGGTGAATGGCTCGATTCCAGACTATACATTTCAATGATATAGGATGGCCCGCCAGGCTAATGTTAATCGGCATATGCTGAATAAAGCAGTGACGTGCATTAGAAGTAGTACAGTAACTGTGTCATGACATCTCAACGGTCTCTTTCATTTATGACCGCGAAATAGGTGAATTGGTTGGGGTAGTACTCTGCTTTGACATGTGACCTTTGGACCCCCTGACTTCTTGACACTCCCTCCTCCAGGAGAAGAGTGTCTACAGAGGGCTGTGGAGGGCCGGGCGGCCTCGGACGAGGAGGCGGAGGAGGAGGAGAGGGGGGAGGATGAAAGCAAGTGTTGCCTTCTGGAGTCAAAGAGGCTTATTCAGCGTCTGCAGCACTGCACAAAAGGGTTCGTACACACCCTCACACACCACACACACTTCACTGTCATTTTCTTTTCCACTTGGGATAAAAACATCAGTAAAATAAGTAAAAAGCATCAGAAGCGTAAGTAAACACAGCAGCACCTGAATAACAATAATCTCACTCGCAGAACACCTTTACCTATCCATATCATGTCAGGGTTGTGCAGGAGGACCCAAGTGCAAGACTCCAACAGACAGAATTACGGACAAAACACGATTTATTTTAACACGAACTTAACAATTAAAGACTTACTTACAACAAACAGGACTTGGGCTAGACAAGGAGAAACAGAGAGACGATCCGACAAGGAACAGAGAAACAGGAGGGTAGAAATACACAGAGCAATTAACAGAGAGACAGAGGACTGGACGAAACCAACGAGACAATAACAGGGAAAAGGTGAGGAGGCAGCAATGGAGGGAAAACAAACAAGACAGGAAGCACAGACCAAATAAGGAGATGGGGCGGAGACAAAGACAGATAACAGGCAGGTAACACAAAGCACATGGGGAACAGGCAGAAACAAACACAGGACAATACACAAAATGGCCACCAGGGTGGCACAAACTCCAACGGTCCAGGCCAGATCCTGACATATCAGGTTTCTCCATTACCACTAATGTTTATTATTTAGAAACCAGTGACTGATCTACTCATCAGAGAATTTTTGGTAGCTTTTTCATTACATTGCAGTCAGAGACGTGCTGCCATGCAAAGTCATACAAAATTACAAAACCTTATTAAGCAATATCAGAATTAATGATCAAGCATCAGTTTACATCTAATGACTTAGAAGTGTGACACCCACTTATCAGAGTGATGAAAGCTATTTGGGTGGATTCTACGCTCTGTAATTATAGTGCAGCTGTCATGCACACAGCCAGTTGCCAGGTTGTTTCAATTTTGCTGTGAGGTAAAATGTAAACCCAGTTAATTCAAGGTAAAATGTTGCCATTCATGAGACTGATGGAAAGAAAATGGTATGTCATGGTAAATTGACAAGAAAGCTTTTGATTCTAGTTAATTACTTTGAAAGTGACAGGAAAGTGGGCTGTGTTTTTGATTCCACTAATCTTCACTCATGTGTTGCTTTTTAAACGATTCCTTTCTTAATAATTATCCCCGGGCAGTGACTCTCCCACCGGAGCCTGTGCTAACAGAGCTGCCATCTTGTCTGCTCTTTCCTAGGTGCCAGAACGCCGCCGTGCGCCAGATTTTCTTGTTGCACAATCTTCACCACGGTGATGGGGAGTGTGGAAGTGCAGCGAAGGGATGGGGCGGCACGCTTCAGAGCCACGAGTGGAAGAGATCACGAGAGCTGGAGAAGGTAAGAGGAAAGAGGAGCAATGAGGGGACAGAGGAGCAATGAGGGGACAGAGGAGCAATGAGGGGAGAGAGGAGCAGTGAGGGGAGAGAGGGGCAGTATCTCAGGTGAGGGGAGAGAGGAGCAATGCCCCAGGTGAGGGGAGAGAGGAGCAGTGAGGGGAGAGAGGAGCAGTGAGGGGAGAGAGGAGCAATGAGGATAGAGAGGAGCAGTGTCCCAGGTGAGGGGAGAGAGGAGCAGTGAGGGGAGAGAGGAGCAATGAGGATAGAGAGGAGCAGTGTCCCAGGTGAGGGGAGAGAGGAGCAGTGAGGGGAGAGAGGAGCAATGAGGATAGAGAGGAGCAGTGTCCCAGGTGAGGGGAGAGAGGAGCAGTGAGGGGAGAGAGGAGCAGTAAGGGGAGGCCTTTGCTGAGTCTAGCACAGTCACCAATTTGACAAAAGCTCCTTCACACTACTTCCTGTTGGATCTATGGAATATAGGAACCTAATCTAGGAATCTAAGGAACGTTGAAAGTGACCATAGACTGTTATAATACAGTCTATGAAAGTGACCGCAACTTGCCGGTCAATTTTCCGAGTGTATGGCAGTGCACATATGGTCTTATGGTCTTTTCTTGGCTCGGATTCTTAATATCTTTCTCTCCCTTTTTCTTTTTTTCTCTCTGACCCTTTGTCTCTCTTTGCTTATCCCTCCTACTCTCTCTCTCTTCCCCTCTTCCCCCCTTTCTCCGTCCCTCCTAGGAGTTAGAGCGGTGTCAGGAGGAGGTGTTGGTGCTGCAGGGGGAGGTGCAGCAGGTGGAGACGGAGCGCGTGCGTCTCTCAGTGCTGGAAGAGCGTCTCACCGACGCCCTTGAGCTGCTGCTGCAGCTGCGCTCAAAGGTGTGTGCACACACACGCACACACACACACAGCAAATGTGCTTACCCACCTGTTTTCAAAAATGTTTGTGAGATCAGATATTCATCTACAGAGCACTGTGTCTATGTTCTTGTTTTGACTTAAGAATTTTGTCTCTCAAATTGTCCCTTCCACCGCCCCAGGATATTTTGTTTCATTGCCTTCCTCCTTCATGTAGGAGTATTATCTAGCATACAGAGCTCTGGATACCACCTACTTATCAGTACACAAAAGCACGCATACTGAACAGAACATCCGTAACTTCTGTACTTACTTGAGGATGACTCATGCATTGGATTAGTATAGTGTAACAAATGTACTCATATAGTGGCATTCCAATGTTTCCATTATGAAAACATTTCAGAAAGGGGCCTTGACAGTAGAGATTAAATATAATCCCTTACTGAAACAGAGGCAAGCAAGGGAAGCAATGGCTGTGCCACAACTGAGAGAATATGTTCAAACTTAGGCTGCCACCTAGTGGTGAAAACATCACAGTTGGTGTTGGACACAATGAAGTGAGGTCAAGTTCTTGCTCTCTCTCTCATTTCACTAGAGAGTGTCCCGAAGGATGCTGGGTAAGATCCTGATGAGCTCTTTGGATGTCTTCAGCCAAAAAGATCAAGGTGAGCAAGCCAAGCATTTACCACCCCTCACACATTTCCTCACCATGCAGAAGGTCTTCTATTTGCCTTATTCATCCGGTGGCCATTGTAAGTGATGGCAACTGTACCCAGTAGCCTTGTTCTGGCTTACAATGGCCGTCGGATGAATAAGGGTCTCAGATGCTTGCACACATAATTGGTATGTTTGCATTTGCATTTATTCATTTAGCAGACGTTTTTTTTTATCCAAAGTGACTTATAAAATGAGGAATAATATTTAAGTTACATTGCAAAGGAGACCTTAGGTAACAGTAAATACTACTACAATAATGACTACTACCAGAGGATGAGAGTGCAGATGCTTAAGTGCTAGTAAGTGTGGTTGAAGGAGATCATGGTAGAACAGGGAGGTAGAAGGAGGGAAGAAAAAGAAGTGCATGGTAGGTACATGTTAGGTGTGTTGGGTTGTTAGATGTGATAGGAGAGGAGGTACTCTTGGAAGAGTTGGGTCTTCAAGAGCTTCTTGAATATAGAGAGGGATGCCCCTGCTCTGATAACAATTGGTAGGCCATTCCACGAACAGGGATGTGGTTCACCCAGATCATCATGTCTCCACCTCCCTTTGCTTGCTGTCCTTAGGTCCCTCAGCCGTCCTGCAGGTGGTGGACACCCTCTGCCAGCAACTCTTATCCAGTGACCTCCTGATCACAGGGGCGGATGGAGGAGGGGGGGGGAGTGGGGCACCAGCATCCTGGCCCAGAGTGACATCCTCCAGCCAGAGTGCCACCAACCCCCTGCTCATCTCCTGCTGAGGGGCAGGCCGTCCTACAGCTGCCTCTAACCCACTTGGGATGATAGGCCTTTCATCAGACTGACATTTGGGAGACTTTTTCTGTGCCGGTTCAGTTGTGAAATCACCAGTTGGGGTGAACGTCCTGTACCTAAACGGTTTGGTATGAATACGTGTGCCTTTACACCCCTATGATGCACAGTGCCTGCTTTCACAAAATACGCTGGCACAGACTTTTGAAGAGTTTTGGATATAGCTTCACATAATGTTGGGATAATCTGAATGACTGGCTCAGACACAAACTATTCATGAACATATCATCAATATAAGCTAGCATTTTCTTAACTTTACCACTAGTTTACCTCCTTTCTAAACTGGTGGCATAACACAAAGCATTTGAAACTGATCTCAAAAACTAGCTCGGTTTCCAGTACAGCTTTGTGTAACACTTGATTAAAATATGTGATTAAATATGAGTTTATCTTCTCATGATAGTCATTCCAGATACATGTGACAATGGATCTCACAAAAGTTTTGGCAGTTTAACTAAATTGCATCCACCTAAAGCTGTGGTAGTTATAAATAGAGGGCGACAGAATGAGAAGGGAGGAAAGAATTATCGAAAGCTAATCCCTAAACCCTAATCAGGACAAACTCATTCTTTTTTCCAGAATACCAAAGGTTGTTACTCTTAAACTTTAACCTGCCATCAAATTCAACACCAATATCAGGGAGTGGTTCAGATAATATTTTAACTCTAATATTAATAACACTTCCTCAAATATGTAAACAAATTGTGGTTGGTGGAATTTGATTGTAACTAACAATCGAATGCCACGTCCACACCATTAAGTTTAGAGAAAGTCCTTTTAGGCAAGTCCCTCCACTCGGCGGCCATATAGCAACGCTTTTTGGGCACTCATCGGGTATCCTTTTCAGCAGAAATACGTGTGCGCAAGGCTTCACGACACCAATCTTGCTCCAGCAGCGAGTTCACAACACATGATTGGCAAGATGTCTTCACAACACACCATATGATTGGCTCAATGTATTCACATCACACCACATGATTGGCTCAATGTATTTACATGTCAACTTTTTGCCGAGGAAGGGGTGGGATGTGTGTAGACAACGGCCATATTGGCGTTACAAACTAACCCCATGCATTTCTATGGAGGATTTTTTGAGTGCTGTGTCTCCTCATTAGAAAGTCTCTGGTTTAGACTCACCTTTTTGATATGAGATTTATACATATCTGAGAAGATTGTTTTGGAGTAGGATGGATACAGTTGTGTACTTAATTGCAAAGAATATATATAATCCTCCTCTGTCTGTCATTGTTTACAGCCTGTGCCATTTCCAGGCTTTACTTGACAGGATAGTGAAGAGACGACGGAAGGGGGGGTGGGGGTTGGAGCCAGGAAATGACCTTAGACCAGACTTGAACTGTTGTTTGTGGTAGAGACACAGGATCCCCCATTTTCACCTTTTTTATCATGTTACCTGTTTGCATCCCTGAACTATGTGTGCCATGCTGTATGCTATTTGATATTGTATGTGAGAGAAAGAAGCTTTCTTTTGGCATTTCATGTGCCTGAGTTTTTCCTAGAGCATTGGTTAGAAGGCACTTACAGGAGTGTGGGGACATTGAATCTTTCAAATCTCTAAAAGCACTAAACTTTATTGTGTTCAGAAGACACAATTTTCATGATCTTTTGTGTGACCGACTGTAATTTTGCAATGCTGTCAAATCTATGTTAATTATCATGAATAAAATATTGCATATTTAATTTATTGTGTACAAATCATAAGGTACTAATTTCTATGATATCTTTCAGTGGTGAATAAATACCTTGCACTTTGTCAACTGTCCCTCACAAACATTTTCTATTATATGTGTTGTAAAAGAGTGCAACCGAGTCTTGTAAGCAATCTGCTTTGTGTGGTTCATGGATGAATGGATGTATCTCTGACTTCCAGTTACTCAAGTCAGGTGGACCTGTAGTTGGAGCCCATTAAGGTAGACGTTCAACTGAGACCTGCCAAAGCTGAGTGCAGCCTTGTGAGCCTCATCAGTTGGGTCATGTGTGCTAATGGTCTCATGGTCAGATGCACATCAGGCTCATGTCCTTGAAGCACAACCAATGCAGCAGATACATTTGACTTATTTTTCCCCCCAATCGCTGTCCAGCTGTCGCCAGCAAGGCCAAGAGATTTCCTGTGACTGCGGACGGTGTGGGCCAAGGCCAACATGCTCTGACTTCATGTCTACACACACAGCCACTGGCCAGGCTGTGTGATCTCATCAACGCTCTTTGCTGGAGAAAACTGACAAATAGAGGAATGATACTGCATGTGATACTGGCAATGTGCGATGGAGCTCTCTCTGCTGTATCCACCAAAGTGACATCAGCCTTTTGTTATCTGTCACGGTACACACATCTGGCTGCACACAATAGCTACCCTGTCGGCACTACGCCCCCCACGCATAACGCAATCTCTGTTCTCCGCTTGGACTCGCCATGCCAACCAGGACGTCACCTCTGGGCGACCGGGTCCCCTTCATGCTTTTCCTCCTTCTCTTCATTTCTCTCTTCTCTTTCACTGGTGATGACCTCAAAGGTTCCTTCCTTCCTACTACATTGTCTCACCCCCCCTCCCCCAGGTACCAAAGGTTACTCCGTTAATGGAACCACAATGGAAGTAACAGTTTACTTGACAGTATCGACATAAGAGTTGATGGTAATTTTGATACCATAGATTTAATAGAGACCCAGTCAGACCAATAGTATGAAAAATCCGGAACAGAGTTTATTTACAATGATGCGCATCAAGGGAAAGACAGCATGACTTCACCTAAAGATCCATCAGCTGCTCTAACTAGACAAGGAAATAGTTAGGGTCTTCCAGGCTGACGGGAGATGGCGTTGGTCATCCCATCTCACGTGGACTACACTAATTAGTGGCAACCTGGCAATCCGGAGCAGATAGCTACTGACGCAGCCATGCAGAACAGTGAAACACTGTTATAAACACTGTTAGTCATAATATTCCCGCTTATCTCTAAATACAATCACACAGAGATATACACAGGGACAGTACAGATATCATACAGTCATTACATAGAATCATACTTTTAGTATCAAAGTGACCTACTAATGAGAAATGCAGAACATTAAACCACATATTGGAATATTGGTCATAATGCAGAACATTAAAAAAAAGTATATATATATAGAGTGACATGACACTGTCATGAACACATGAACCATAACCCTAATCCTAACCTCTAACCCTAATCCTAACTTGTGACTGAATGACACTTAACTAGATGTACCGCAGAGCGGTACAAAATATGACCGCCGCCCAGTCCAGCACATGTTTTCCACAAAAATAAGTCACGCTGAAAGGCATATATGATTCTCACTGTCTCACTGAATTGCATTATGCACACTCAATTCTCACTGGTATCTGCTAGACAACAAGTACCAAAACATGATTAGTTCACAGATTTCACATGTAATATACATTTTATACAACCCCACCCCCATCTTGCCTGTTCATAATTCTGAGAAATTCTTGAATTGTGTGCATGTGTGCATGTACATGTTTATGTGTGTGTGTGTACGTGCATGTGCTTGTGTGTGTGCATGCATGCGTATATATGTCTACTGTGTGAGTATGTGTCATACGTAGGATTACTGTGAATGTATGTGTATCTGTTTATGCACATGTGTGACGCAGGGCCGGCACTAGCCATTTGGGTGCCCTATGCACAAATGCTTGGTGGTGCCCCCACCGCCCCCCCCCCCCCCCACACACACACACCCCAACCAACCACCACCACCACCAAAGGAATAAAAACCATTCAGAATTTCTTAGTTAGTTTTTTTTTCTAATTGCAGTTTCACCAACAGATGTCGCCCTTGGCCTAGTATGAACCTCTTGGAAATGACCGCATAGAACAACAACTAGTAAATTTATCTACAGATCAAAATGAAAAGCGATGGTTCCATGCTATCCATGTGGGGTTACATGATCAGCAAGTTTCGTGTACCCCGGCCTTTCAGTGTCCCGGGAATCCTTGTTGGTGTACGGTCACTAAATGTACACATAAATTATTTTATTGTAAGGCCCCACATGAACGAAAGTCCACGAAATTTGGCATGCATTCGGAGGGTGTCATAATGATCCTACACTTTCAATTTCGTGCAGTTTTGACCATGTCAGCCAGAGATATTGTGATGAAAACACCTAATGTTTTGCTTTTTAATTATTAACTAGGTGGCGCTATACATGAAATAAGTGGTAATGGGATAGGTTGACATGCCCCCTTAAGACCAACATACAAAAAAAAAGGTGGACCTCCGAGGCCCTACGGTTCTCGACATAGACATAATATACATAGACGCCGCATCGACCGCTGCTCCCTACTAGCGCTGACGAGATTTGGAGCCGCCATCTTGGACCGGTCATCCACTCCACTCAGTGTAATCTGTTTGGCCGGTGCAATTTGCTGCAAAGGTCATACATGTAGCTATGATACAGGCCACATTGTTCGAAAATACAAAATACAACCAATAGTACGGTAATGTTAAATCTTACTTGTGAAAAGTAAATCCCCCCGAGTATGGTCCGCCGATTTGAGCAGGAACATGCTGCACAGTGCTGTCATCTTGTGTTTTCTGCTGCAACGCAATGAGGAGTATGACAGGTCCAAGATGGCGGCCGCATTTCTTGTTTCCAGCAGCCAATGCGGCGTCTATGTATATTATGTCTATGGTTCTCGAGATATTCACAGAAAACTGTCTCCGGCCACCTACAGGCCAGTTGGTGTATAGTAACATAAATTAATTTATTGTGTGGCCCCCCATGAACGGAATTCCACGAAACTTGGCGTGCATTCAGAGGGTGTCATAATGATCCTACACTTCTAATTTCGTGCAGTTTTGACTATGTTAGGTCACAGATACCTGCGATTACAACACCTCATTTTTACTTTTTTGTGTTTAACTAGATGGCGCTATACATGAAATGAGTGGTTATGGAATGGGCCTTTTGACATGGCTCTTTGAGATCAACATACAAAAAAGAAAATGGTCCTCCTAAACCCTACGGTTCTCGAGATATTCACAGAAAACTGTGTCTGCCCTACCCTCCTTTCGGGGGGTCCAGTCCAGCGGGGGGGCTACAGATCAAAACGAAAAAAGGAGGTTCCATGCTATCCATGTGGGGTTATATGCCCACCAAGTTTCCTGTACCCCGGTCTTACAGTGTCCCGGGAATCCTTGAAGGAAATTTGGACATGCGAAAAAGAAAAAAAAAAAAAAAAAAAAAAAAAATCTGACTAAACCTATATGACCGCCGCTTCGCTACGCGGCGGTCATAATAACAGAAGCTTTATGTCATAAATGTTTATGACTTGTTTGACACGTTCATGACAGTGTCATGTCACTCTTATGTCGAAACTTTCAAGTAAAGTGTAACCAAGCTTTATTATGTTCTACACTTAGAAAACAATTTACAGGCACACATTTATTTATTTTATTTATTTACAGTCAATCATTCAATCAGAGCTACTCAGATAGGTCCCTATCTCCTGTGCTCCATACCGTCTCCTCAGGGAGGAGCCAAGGTCCTACCTGTGCCGAATCACCCTCTACTGACAGTGGCTGAGGGGATTAGTGTTTGTAAAGTGCTGTCTGCCACTGCACTCTGACAGTAAGAAAGGCCTCTTATCCAATCCGATATGTACGGCTGTGCAATGTGGTAATGTGATGAAAGGAACGATGACTATTGAGAACCAACATACCTGGATGAGGCAGGTAAAACTAACAACACACACAACACACACACACACAATACACACAAATACATGCAAAGGCCTCTGATTAAGGACATTTCTTTCACTTGAGGTGACCCTTCTTATGAGACATGACACTATCCCATGAAAACACTTTAACACCAGGTTGGTACGAAATAATAGATTTTCTTTATTTTTATTTTTTTATTCCAGCAAATTTACAAGTACCACTGTTTGAATCCCCATTACAGCAGAAGAGAGACAGGATGGTGGTAGTGGTGATGGTACAGCAGTAATATGGTGGCATTGTGTTGAGCCTTCAACCTATCCTATAGTTCAAACCAAGAGCACAGGCCCAATACATATGATCTGACATTGATAGCTTTACCCCCAGACAGCCTTGAACTAGTGATCTGTCTGCACACGGCAACAGGAGAGTAACAGCTGTATTGATATTTAGCCTTCTGCTAACAAGTGAAGGGTGGATTTGAGTTTGTTTGACATACAATCCATGCCAAATAGGGATTTTTTTTACTTAAAGAAATTGCCATTAAGATCTGCGTTGGATTGTGTCTTGTTTTTTGTCCTTTATAAGATCTAGTGAAGGTAGCCATGGTTTGATTTGTGTCTTCAGTCTGTAACTGCTCACTTGTCCCATGCTCAGAGCCACATGCTAGCACACCACCACCCTATGCAGACAGTTACACAACAGTCTTGTCTCTTTTTTTGCACAGTTGTGTCTTTCCAGGAGTAAAATGTAATCATTACAACATAAAAATCAATTCACAGAATTAAAAAAGACAAAACGAAAAAAAAAAAAAAAAAATTGATAAAAGCTCTTAAAACTACTTTTCCTTTTGTTTAAAACCTTGCCGGTGATTTTGTTAAGGCATAGTTCTACAGTTGTAAATGTGAGGTTTCTGTCAGATATTAGGCACCACATGTCTGATATGTTTGTTAGGTTTGCAATGTTTTCTTAAAGGGGGCAAACAAAGTATGTCTACTGGCCCAAAACAAAACAAACATGAGCTGAAAGACAGACAAAATAAAATGAAAAATAGACAACTTATTTATAGAATAAATATATATATTATATACAACTTCGCTTTGTATACATCTAAAAAATAAATAAAACAAAGCGGCCCACACCCTGAAGAATTATTCACAGCCAGACAGCAGCGCCATGGCAACAGGTGAGTGTTCGCTGCCAGGCAGTGGTGTCATGGCAACAGGTGAGTTGCACCGAGGAAAAGAGACTAGCACAGACTCAGGATGTGTGGAGGCACGCGTACTCCTGTGTTTGCCACCTGGTGGCCATCCTCTGGGCTGTGCCTTTTGAGATTCCCACAATGCCCTCTGGTGGCCACAGGATTACAGTACGTTTAGCACAGCAGTGGTCTCACCTCAGCTTGCCACAAGTCAGTGATACGCTCACTGACGTCTGACCAGCGTAGAATAAACAATTCAAGAAACCGATGACAGCAAAGGAAAAAGACATAAGGGGGAAAAAACAATGTCTTTGAAAAGCAATTCTGAAGAAATGCTATGCCATTCACCATTACACGTCGGGGAAAGTATTTGGACAAAACAAAAAAAGAAAAAAAATCATCAATCAATGCAATTCATGTGCCCTGCACAGCATTATCAGGTGGACCCCACAGGTTTACATAAAACAGATGAGCCTCCATGGACTGGAGAAATGCATAAACAGCAGCAAAAACTGCCACGACTGCTGTATAAGACTTAAAGGCTCATATTAGTACAATGCCAGCCGTTACAATGGTTAGTGGTCAGTTGCAAGGAACTAAACACTAATTGCATTCATCTGAGTTGTTATCAGTAGCTGCTGCAACAGAGTGCATTGGTGAGTGTTATGGGTTATCATAGTTATAGTTTTTTTGTTTGTTTTTGTTGTTGTTTGATTATTGATTTAATTCCCCCAGGGGGGTCTGGTACAGAGGTAAATATATTCAGTTCCAGTCGCGTCATGCTTTTTTTTTTTTTTTTTTTAAACAAAAATTCCACGTTTTTTATTTCAGCCATGCCTTCATGTAGCTTTGTTAAATGTTCTGTGTGAGCCATGCTCTACATGAGCGTCTAACTACAGTGGGTATTGTGGCAGCCTGAGTACCCTAGAGGGGAGATTTTGGACATCTTTTGCATGATCCCGTGGTCTTCAGTCAGACAGCTCTGCCCAGGAGACACATTGGCAGGGTGTCTTCCTTGGTGTGTTGGAGAACAGACAGACACCTTAATGTGTAGCCCTTATAGCCAGTCCCAGCAAAATCTTAGTCAGCTTCTACCTCCGAAATCCTCTTGAAAAAAAGTCCACCACTAAGTGTTGTCATAAAAGCAAATGTACATTAGTGTTGCTGGTAGTTTTTTTTTTTTCCTTTAAAACTAGGCGATTAAAGGGAGTTTTATCCATAAACTATTCTCAGTCGGTGGCCATTTTGAAAATCGCTCATGAGGCTTTCATCCTAAGTGGGAGGAGTTACAGAGGGAGAAATTGGGTGCAAGTCATCTTTATTTCTACACTCATGTCAGAAAACACACTGTCCTTCTGATTCCATTATCTAGCCATATAAAAAACTATGAGCGGTATGGGAAGACCGCATAAACAACGGCCAATAGCACAACACACATGGCTTGCAACTAGTCAGCACAATTAGCTCTATCTAACCAGTCACAGGACAGTGTTTGTGCATGCATAGTTAAGGAGGAGCCACCCAGTTCTATGCCAATATTTACGTTAACTGTGGTCAGTAAACACAGAAATGTTACGGAAAAATAACGATGAAATAAACATGAAAACCACGAGCTCCGGTCCAACAGGATTTAAAGAGGGAACAAAGGAGTTCCTTAAGACTGAGAGGGAGTTTGGGACTGGGATGGTGGTCACACATTATGCGCATGAGGGCCAAGGCTCTCTGACCTTTACAGTGAGTGACCTTTGTGACCAGGGGTCAGTGTGTGGTAGCCTCTGTGCAATGCTCTCCCGTCTCCTGAGAGAGACACCAGGCGTAGTGAGGGGCGGGTGAGGCAAAATGGGGTGGGGGGATTAAAATGTACAAAGGAACACAAACACATACCTCTGGCAAAAGAGAGGTTATCTACTACACTTCATTCTGGTCCAGAAATTGTTTTTGCTTTCATTTGGGAGTATTGACAGTGTTCCGTTGGGAGTATTAACAGTGTTCCGTGGGAAAACTGGAGCTTGCGCTTCCTTCTCTTATAAACATTCTTTTAGTGTATTAAATACTCATTTACTGTACATTTCCGCACACATAGAGCACTTGGTGATTTGCATTCTAAGTTTGCGTTTTTTTGCTTTTTAAATATATTTGCTAAAACTTTAAGTGCAACTTGATCATATATTTTACATTAACGACCTGTAGGCCAAAGGGGAGGAGGGGTCCCCATTGAAAAATAATGAGGAACCTCCAAGTCATCAACAACAATTTATAAGAGTCAACATGTGTAGCATGTATTTTTTTTCTTGTAGTGGAGGGTTGTTTTTTTTTTACTGGCACTGTGGTGGGGAGGAGAGGTGGGCACACGGGTAAAGGCTTCAGAGCCTTTCAGTCGCCCACGTCAGTGTCTCGGTCCCCGATCAGCCACAAGATGTGGAAGCAGAGGGCCAGGAGGCCGGTTCCCAGCAGGTCGCCCAGTGCCGTCAGGTATGGAATGGAGAAGTTATCAGGGTCCATCCCCCGCCCCCACATCCACTGCACCATCCAGTTTGCCAGATAAAGCAGGATCGACACCTGAGGGAGAATTTTGAGAAAAAATCCTTTAAGAACTCTTTTGAAGATGCATTCGCTGTAGAGGCTTTTTATTAACATTTTCTATCATTTATTAACATTAATTTTCTATTGTTAGAATATCAGTGGTACTAAAATTGATCACCATGCAATGGAATGTATTTTTTTTCAGAGTCAATAAATTACTATTTTTAGAGTTTGAGGTACAGAAACTAAGCACAGAGGCATCTTGGTGTGTGACTCAGGTGTGATGATTCAGGTGAGGTCTTACCTGCAGGAGAGCTGCGGCCAGATAGAAACAAATAAATATGGGGGTGAGGGTGGTGTGTCCACCCTGCATGGTGTTGATGGTGTAAAGGAAGACAAGGTGACCCGGGGCCACTAACAGGAAGAGCACTCGGGCTGACCGAGAGTTCACACCTGAGACAGAGACAGAGAACATGGAATTTGGAGGATAAGACATATTCTTGATTAATACAGATTCATATCACAAGGTTGCCTGTCCTCAGGACCAAATGTCTGATAAGGTTTTGTTGCCAAAATGTCAGACTATCCCATGCTTTTCACCTTTACAACTACATAATGGCATTGCATTGTAACAAACAGGATAATCCCTTGTAATTGTCATGTTCTTTTTCAAGACAAATCTGGTCTGATCATTGATAATGGCTGTATGTGTGGTGACTCACCTGAACCAAAGTAAGTAGTGCAGGGTGTGGGGCATTTGTTTGGCGTAGGGTTAGGCTCTCCCATAGGCAGCCCATTCATGTGCAGGTAGGTGGAGATCCGGCTGGCCTGAACAGCCACCAGGTTACCTCCCACACCTGCCATCAAGATAGAGAGAAGAGAGAGAGAAGAGAGAGAGAGAGAGAGAGAGAGACAAAGAGAGAGAGAGAGTGAGAGACAAAGACAAAGAGTGAGTGTGCGAGAGAGACAGAGTGAGAGACAGCAACAAAAAGATCAGTATGCTACCTAAACATGTTTGTAACAAAGACACTAATGTCTTGGGAGAGTAGTGATGGTATTGACACTATACTATAGCATTGTTCATACTGTAACTCAAATGGTCCATGTTTTGATTTGCCATATTTAGCAAATTCAACAAGTGTTCCTTGAGAAGGCAGATTTAAGTTAGAGAGATTCCTCTCTCACCATTGATGACGGGGGTGAAGACGGCCATGCCAGCAAAGTTTGGGTTGGAAACTGTTTTATCCAAGATGAGCCCCCCAACACTGCAGGACAAACAGACAGGACAGGTGTCAACACTGGACCATGTGTTATGGTTGTGAAGCAATTCCAAAAAAACTTGTACAGAGTAAGAGGGCAAGAGTGGCATGTAGATCATGCCTTTAAAAAACTATAAACAAAATGTATTTTGGGATTAATAAAGTATCTATCTATCTACCGATCTATCTATCTATCTAATAATAATTGATAATTGTGTAAAAAGTGTCTTCCAAATGTAAATTTAAATGTAAATGTAACACTGAGAATACTGCAACAGAAAAGCATTGATAGACAAGGAGGGCCATGTGTTGCTGCTGCCCACCTGCTGATGGCCATGGCGATGATGACAGGCTCCCAGCCCGAGTACAGCACCTCTTTGGTTGATGGGATCCGGCGGGCGATCAGCACCCAGATGGGAGTGAGAGCCACAAAGAAGGCACACACCAACGGGTTGGCATAGTCGTTAGAGTCTGCAGAGAGGGAGACACGAGAGGAAACCATGGTGTGAGAGAAGGCAGGACAGGACACAGAGACAGAAATCTCAGTGGGTGAAGGGGGACTGGGATTCGAGGTCAGTAGGTCACTAAAGCATCACAACACATTTGGTTTCAAAACCACGTCTGTGACAGAGGCAGACGGAAGTGTGTAATACTCCTCTACACTTCCCACAATGTCAGGCTGCAACCATCTCAAACAGTCGCGAGGGAATGCTGGGAGATTTTTCTGGGGTTAACCTCTAGTAAACACATAAACACCAAAAATGCCTACATTTGCCCACGGAATGTGAGTTTGATAGGAGGGGGGGGTGGGGGGCAGAAAGCTGGTTAAAAGCTCGTTATTCTTGCCATAAACATTCCCATGTGGAGAGACTCACTGCGGTGTGCCAGTGATGCGAATGGACCTGCCCCAGCAAACCAAGGTGTGGTTGCTAGGCGCAACCACTCAGCTAACAATAGCCCCATGCAGGGCATGGTCTGTGGACCACTGCAGTACGCCACATGGGGGATTGTCTCACCAGTGTCTGGTACTGACTCCCACGCTAAGGAACAAACAAAATTACGGCGCCACACATATATCAAGTGTAAACATCTTAATCATAACCGGTCTCGTCTGGGTTTAGTCTGTTACTTAGTGCCACACAGACAGAGTGGCTACACTCATCCCCAGACATGGCCCTCTACGACATCAGGGGATTCACAATACAGAAAGATTTATGCCTTGATTTGACAGCCACAAACTCCCTGGCTGTACCGTATACTTGGGCTGGTTTATTACCATGGTGAGATGCTGCAGTGTGGTGGGAGGCAGCCAGATGGCTACTGAGGCATCTGGGACGAGCAGACGCTTAATATACGCAGACTACTGTAATCAGAAGCTGCAGGGAGAGCCTATGGGTATCAACACCACCACTGTGCGTACTGAAAGTGCATCCAAAACAAAGCTGCTGCCGCTTTAGCTGTGAGCATAAGGACACATCAGGTTTGAAGACACATCACATGTGTCTTTTTCCCTCCATCTGTCTAGGCTGATAACACTCTTGGCACAAACGATCACTCACTGCCTTACTGCTGATAAAAAAAATAAAAAAAACATTAATGGCTTTCAGTATTCTGACAGCTGACAACATGAGTCATAAATAAGACAACAGCTAATATCCAAAAACAGTGTAATCATCAGTGCAACATGGGTACAAACAGGCTTAGCCTAGCATTACTCACTGGTGTTAACAACAGGAAGGTACACTGATGGACGGTTAATAATTAATGGCTAAAATAGTACCGTAATAACATGCATAACAGAGCCACGCAGTAGTGTTTACCTAGCTCCTTGTACAGCCCCGTGCTGATGCCTGCCAGCAGTGCCAGTGTGATGAGGTCACCCAGGCTGGCAGCGATGGGTGTGGCCACGTTGTCCGGGTTGATGCCCACCTTCCTGGAGCCGATGATCACGCCAATCATAATCAGGCCTGTGGACAGATGGGAGGGGATATGAAGGGCCCTGTACTAAGTATAACTAGAGGTGTGACTATACATCATGAGACTGATTACCTAAGCTTATGTATAGAGATGGTTGGATTATAAATACATATGTGTGTGTGTGTGTGTGTGTGTGTGTGCGTGCATGTTCAAAGAGAGAGAATGTGGAGTGTACACGTATGTATAGAAACCCATCGATAACAGGGCAGCTTTGCCAAGAGCACACATCTTAGTTTGTCAAGTGTTGGGTGATGGCTTTGCTTTCTATGGGTATGTGCTGCGAGTACGTTCAGCAGTTGTATTGGCGCGACCGCTCACCTAGCAGCAGAGAGGCGATGAAGGCCGTGGCAACGCTGCTGGCGCACAGGAGCACAGCGTGGCCCATCTTGAACTGACCCTCTGGGATCCAGCCAAAGATCACGGCCGCGATGGAGGCCAGGAAGCCCACAACAGTGGCCTGGACCTGCGAGGGCAAACAAACAAACAAAACTCACTGACCTGTCCACAGAAACTTATGGACCTTATGTGGTGTGGCATTCAGAGGTTTTTAGAGGCTTTTAGATGCTCTGACCAATGTGTGCCATTCAGTCCTACTGTGCTGTTCTGGCACAGAAATAAATAAAATGTCCTTATGCATTAAATAATATCAGTACATTTGACTACATTTGTTTGTGTCTAACTGTAACAAATGGCATATGCTATGGTTATTTTCTCCTTAATGACAAGGAGCTGAAACTGACACTATGGAACAGACAAAAGCATGATTACTGATAACTGATCACTCCTGCATTCCTCAAAAACCTCCATCCACCCACAGTCCAAAGTCTGTGACCGAGGGCAGGTCAGATTAGTCAGAGAAAGGACCTCTTCGTGTTTGCTCTGCAGCTCGACTATTGAATTTTGAGGGGGATGCTTAGAGGAGCAAGGGCTCAACTAATCTTACATAACATCATTATACAATTACCGGTAAATCTAATGTAAATATACAGTTAAAACCTGAGCCAGAAACATACAAACACGTGGCATTTTTACGGCACTGACCTCAACAACCTCACTAGATCGTTGAAATAGAAATAGAATGTACCTGAATGAGGGCCAGGTTTCCCATGATCATCTTCCACTTGTCCTGAGCTGTATCCATCTGCCCAATATTAGCCTGGAGAGACACATACGCACAGGAAGTGAGTCTATTTACAAGACCAACCATTATAGGCTCCCTTGTGAATCATCTCGGTTCTTTTAGTAGGGAGTGTGCACAGAATATTAATACAGCTGCTTTTCCTGGCTTTATGGTTTATTTAGTTAATTGAGCCCCATTTGGTCACTTTATGAGCTGAATTTTCTTTAACCATTTTTTTCTTCTCGCGGCACAATCTGAATATGTAGTGCTTTGCTGGCGCCTTTCGACCCAAGGATCAGGCGGAACAAAACCCTGCAGTGCGTGGAACAAAGGCGCGTTTGATCCAGTGGACACACATGTCCCCCCTGCCCTTGCCACAGCACTCATCTCATCTCTCAGAACAGATGCTGCAGTCGAGTGGAGAGGCTCGGGCCTGACAGAGGAGCCCTCTGTGCCGGCTGGGGGTTGGGTGGGCTGGGGTGGGGAGGGGACAGGGCAGCATACCTGAACAGTACCATCCCAAAGCAACCCCATGTATGCCCAGTCGAGTGGAGAAGGCCTGGACCACAGTTTGTCATGCAGTTGGGCCTGTATTGCTTTTTTTTTTTTAGTCACCTATTTTTGACTTTCTAAAATTCAATTATTTAGAGAAGTACATGATGACTCAAAATAATTTCAAATGTGTGTGTGTGTGGGGGGTGAGTGTTTGTAAGATTGAGATAGTGAGAGAGTGAGAGAGAGAGAGAGAGAGAGAGAGAGAACGAGAGAAGGACAGACAAAGAAAGAGAGAGAGACAGAAAGAGCATATCGACCAAAGAGAAGGGGAGGTCTTGTGAGGATGGGGTGAGTATATTTATGTGTGTGGCTGAGGCACTGAGTGAGTGGAGCTACAGTGCAGAGGGGGGCGCGTGGGTGGAAACAGACCACTGCTGGTGTGAATGGAAGAGGCAGTACAATCGCCATGGTACAGACCACTGCTGGTGCGAATGGGAGAGGCAGTACAATCGCCACAGCACAGACCACTGCTGGTGTGAATGGCGAAGGGAGCACAATCGCTGCGGTACGCCGGGAGAATACATCTGAGGCCCCAAGCTGACGCTGCGCCAGACCGCACTGAGCTGCTGCCTCTACTGCCGCGAGACTCTGTGCCCTGAGACTCGCCCCGCCATTACAACAGCCTCTGCTGCACAAACTGTGGACTGCTAGTGACAACACTAACACTGCCAAGGACACAAGGTTTAGCTAGGAGTCCTTAAACTCCTTCATTTGAGACCGTAAAAATGGATTTTTGTGTGAATCCCCAAATACTTACTGCACTGGTGAATTTGTTTATGCAGTTTTTAAAATGGCAACGTCCCAAGCCTGAAGGTGAGCTGGGAATAGTTGCAATGGTCTGCAGTATCTTTGTCCTTCAGTAGGGAAAAAAAGATTTGGATCACTTGCAGTTCATGAATGGCAGCACTACAGCACAAACATGCTTGCCAATGCAGGGACAAGCAAGGGGAACTGTGTGTGAGTGTGTGTGTGTGCAAGTGTGACATTGTGTGTGGTAAAGTGCATGTGTAGTGTATGTGTGTGTGTGTGTGCAAGTGTGACATTGTGTGTGTGTGTGTGCAAGTGTGACATTGTGTGTGGTAAAGTGCATGTGTAGTGTATGTGTGTGTGTGTGTGTGTGTGTGTGTGTGTGTGTGTTTGTGTGTGTGTGTGTGTTTGTGTGTGTGTGTTTGTCTGTGTGTTTGTCTGTGTGTTTGTCTGTGTGTTTGTGTGTGGGAGTGAGCTTTGTTTTAGGTAGGTGCCAGCAGCCTGCTGGCCTCTCTGCACTGACTCTGACAGGCCAGTCATGGCGGCTGTTCCCTTGCTGGCAGCGAGTGTGGCAACAGATGCAGCGCTCAATTTACCGGCTGGTCTGGAGTCAGCACGCTCCACCAGGGCCGACGGTTACTCAGATTACAGGGAGGCGGAGTGCACTGTTTCAAAAGCAGCAGTGACGGCAGCACAGAGAGCAGCAGAGCAGTCATGAGGACCGAGTCGGCCTGCCCCTGGCTCACATGGAGAGGACAGGCGCTGGAGATAAGAGAAACGTTTGTGTGACACCATTGCACACACAAGAGCGAGGGGAGGGTCCGCTGGTGCTGGGGGTGAGTGGTGGTAGAGTGGTGATTACGCAAACCCACACTGATAAGGCTGGTCCAGCATTCTCTCTCTCTCTCTAGGTCACGTTCTTTCACTCTCTCTCTCTCTCTCTCTCTCTCCTGTGGCTGCCACAGTTGGCCTTGCCTGTAGCCTGGGCTGGGTCACAGAGGTCTCTCTCTCTCTCTGGGGCAGCATGACATGACTGCATGTCAGATAAAAGTACTTCAGAGAGTGGAGAAGACTGAAGTGGAGCAGACCGACCACACAACCTCTGACTTATTGGAAGTCGATTAGCCAAGCATGACAGCATTATCATAAGGGCCCAGCGCTCTGGCCGGCCTCATTAATAAGGCATGGCACTCAGACACAGAGCTTGGCCATGTGGGGCATGCAGAGTACAGCAGGATCCTAAAGACATGCTAATAATGGCAGATGCCAGAGCCATTCTTTTAAGCTTTCTTCGAGAAATTTACTACATAGATTTGCAGCGTGCATATCAATGTATGCACTGTGTGAAGGTCAAAATCACACAGTGCATACATTGATATGCGGAATGAATTTCAAAATCACCCAGACGCCCTAAATGAACCCTGATGTTTGCATTGCATGGCTTGCTGCTGCAACTAGTGGTGTCTCCCACACTCTAAACATATAATCCAGGTTTGAGACAGTCTATAATGGGAATGTCTTTGTGAGGGGGGAAAATGCTGTGAATTGTTTTGTGTCTACAGTGAACTTAGTGGTATTGCAATATTCCTACATAATAGTGTGTGGTTGAGGCACCTCATTGCACTTTAACTTCCAAATGGTAAAGATGAAAGCACCCCAAAATGAATGCTGCTATTCAAGCATTCCCACAACTATAAGTACTGTACAAAAAAGTAAACACACCAGACCACAAGTGTTTTTTTATGATCAAAAGAGAAAAGTGAGTGAAAGAAATGGAGGACAGACAAACATCTGAGTACAGGATCGTTTCTGTGAGGAAACAGAGCAGACGCAGAGGGAAAAAAACTTGTCAAAACGTTGTCATGTGAACTCAATCCCCACACAGCGGTGGACCAGCTTTGCTCATAATGAGAGCACTTGGACCTTCCCGTGGTCCTAATCTGCTGATAATAAGCTACAATCTGAAAAAAATTCAGATCAGGGTTCAGATCAAGTCAGGGTTGATTTACAAGGGATGGCAGAGAGGAGGTTCTGGCTGTGGAAAATAAGTAATAAATAGCCAATCTTATTGTTTAACATTCTTCGGTATTTTAAGCCATCATAATTTGATCTTAAATCAATGGATCTCTAAAAACGTATGTGCAACTCTGAATTAATGCTAGGCCAATGATCAGTGTGCTGTGATATAAAGCTCATGACGAATTTAGGAGAAGCAGTTCAGTAATTTACTAAAGCAACTAATCTAGTTTAGAACAATGATTATCAGGTAAGAAGTCACATAGAAGATAAAGAACTATCACATAGAAGATTAGTGAACTATCATGTCAAACAATTTCAAAAGGCTTGTTCGTGGAATGCTTAGGGTGTTATTCGTTTAGTGTGGGAGGGTAAACGATTCTTGACCAAGGCTAGTAGAGACACTAAACCGTCCTTGTGGTTAGCTGGCATATTTACATCACATGTACTTATGTAAAGCAACTTACTGCCACAGGGAAAGGCATATGTTTGTTTTCTTTTTAGTGTTTGTTTGTCACTGTTGTGGTTTTCATGAAGGAGCACTGGTCACCCAACAGCCTCCTGCAGCACGACATGTTTACTCACCGCAGTGGACAGCCTGGAGGCGAGGGTCATCTCAAGGTTGCCTTTCAGCCCGAGGAGTGCCGGCACCAGGATGAAGACCTCACTCACCTCAGTGAACACCGTCCAATGCTGGGGGTCAGGGTGTTCGGTTGGAGGGAGAGAGAGAGAGGGAGAGAGACCATGGACAATGGTTAGCCTACTCAACACTTCAGTTCACTTCACACTGGGCTATCTGGAGTTAGATGAGAATAGGCTCAGGGAATCAGTGTTGTCTTTGTTCTCCCCTGATAGATGGAGGCACCATTGAGGATGCAGCAGGACTCTGACCTTCAGCAGTTCCTGCCTCTCCATATCGACTCAGGCGCTGTAACCGGAGCCGACCTCAGCTGGGGCCGATGTTCTTAAAAGCCTCTGCTGAGCGGAGAGTCTTGAACGTCCTGTGCCTAACGACATCACTGACCTCTTTCTCCATCCACGAGAGTGAGTCACATTAGGCAAGGTCCAGCCAGCCAGGCTGGTGGAATAATATTGGAAATCATTTCTTAATGACCTGCTTAATGAAGACCTTAATGACGAAAGATATTAACTTGAGCAAAGCCAGACGTGAGGCGCTTTAGCCGGGGGTTGAGGGACTAACAACACCTTTGCTTTGGCTACAAAAAAAACAGACTCATTACACTGTGTCTGGCAGTGCTACAAAATGGTCAGTCACAGCAACTGGTCAAGCATTCATTTTGAGCCTACTGTCAAAAAATAAAAGCTTACGACTGCACAGTGATAGCTAGAATAATGATTGTACATTTTTCCCCATTAGGGTCATGGAGGGAGAGAAAGGGGGAAAGGAGAAAGAAAGAGAGGGGGAGAAAGAGAGGGGGAGAGAGAGAAAGGGGATAAACTGATATAGAGTAAAAAGTGCTTATCTTCAAAGCTGGTGCCAATGCTGCACCGCAGTTCCAGTGTTGACACCGGCCTGTGTAAATCAATGCTGGCCAGTCGAAGCTATATATTTAATGGGGAGTAGAGGATAGTCTCACCTCAGAGACAAATATACCAAAGAAACTCTCCCTAAAACAGGCAGTGCTAGCAAGAGATGTGAGTGAGGGGTTCTGGATAGGGTTGACTCCGGTGGTAGCGTGTTTCAACAGCATTCTTTAGCCTTTCATGTTTCAAAAACTTTTTTTTTTTCCAGGACAGTGGCTACCAACCAAAATGCACTGGGCAGTCGTCCAGCTTGGCACTTGTCCACAAAGTCTTTAGTTTCCAGGGTCTAAAGCAACCCCCCTGTCACAATCCAAGTCTAAAGCAACTCCTGCACATTGAACACCCACCCCGCCACCACAACACTCACACACATACACACACCCCTTCCGTGCAGATATATGATGTCGTTTCCATGGAGCTGTGCCTTCATTTAGCCAATGCCTCCAACTCCTCAGTTCCCCGAACCCACCTCTTTGCAGCCCCGGGTCTGGCATGCAGATGGGGGGTCTCTGGTTGCACAGTTGTGTAATGCTGGTACACTCTGCACCCCCCTCCCCTCCCCCGTGTCCCTGAGGCACATCTTATATGGTCATAACCAAATGGGGGAGGACACCCCTTCTCCCCAACCATTCCCCTTTACTGTAGTAGACTTTCACTGTCAGGCATGACGCCCTGATGATCACTGTGAACTCACAGCATCCTAAGACCACAAGGCATGTCGGAAAGACAAAAACAACAACATTACAGAGTCTTTTTGTGATTCACTTCTATTTGATTAAGTAGTTTTGCTTTAATAAATCAGTTTTACATCTTGACCATGCACAGACGCACACAACGCAAAGTTAGCAAAGTTATAGCTCACTGTTTCATTTCCACATACAGGAACTACGACTTTGCCTAAAAGAAATAACACTTCACTGGTAGTCTCCAAATCCAACAAGTTGGGAGCTGGTTTCTCAGCAGTGACCCACGCATGTTTCCTGTAAAAGGGAGCCTGGATGTGGTGAACCCAAGATGGCTTCCTGTGGGGGGTGTGTATGTGTGTGTATGTGGGAGTGGGGAGCGAGTCTAGTGGCAGGCCTTTGTTTTCCTGCCAGCAAAAGAAATACTTTTTTCCCCAACATCAGACATACAAACAGGTCTGACCTTCTACTCTCCATAAGACGCCTCAAGATATGAATGCAGACAGCAAGGCAACAGCTGCTGAGTTTCAGAGATCATGATGCAGATGCACCAGGCAGAGCATGTGAGGAGACAGGGTGGAGCCTTTTGAACTTTTCAAGCAAGCAAATTCCTGCGTCACCTCACCTGCATAACTTGTATTAGGTTTTATGAATGTGAATGTGTCTTACGTCAACTGCACGCACTCACACACAAACAAACACAACACACCCAACACTACCTTTCCTTAAATCAGAAACAGCACATCCATCTAGCCTAACACAGGCACTTTATACACTTAAGAAACACAATAGTGAATGCTAGGAGAAATTAATACAAGTGACAGACATGGAAACCAGTGAAATTTCCAATGAACTTCGACGTGGCTTTATTACTGAAATCACTCAGTAAGAGCCACTGAATAGAACAGGTGACTTAGAGAGATACATAGAGCAAGATAGTAAGCAAGATATAGTACGAAAGAGAGAGAGAGAGAGAGAGAGAGAGAGAGAGAGATAGAGAGATAGAGAGAGATTGAAAGACAATGTTAAAGACAGAGTGACAGAGAAAAAAAAGACCTCACAGAAACGGTCTAATGGCCAGTGTCATTAACACACTTCTCATTAGACTGTGATCATCTAGAAGGCCTCTCAGTGCCAATGCACACTTCCACTAGAACTGATGGAGAGTTCCAGAGGGACATATTGGAAGGATGAGGGAGATTACTGTAGAAGGGCGTGCAATAGTTCCTAGAGCTGTCTAATCTAAAGAAGCTTACACTATGATCTTCACTAAGGAGAAAGGGTTCTGATGATGAACATTACAAACAGAGAAGTTGGGTACTTCCACCACCATACAGTAGTACTCTCTCCAGTCTCATGAAAACAAATTGGTAACAGTGAAGATCAGGGACTTGCCAGTTTGCCAGCCTGAAATGTCACTGTTTCCCAGCAACCAGACACCTCGGACTTTATCTTCATCGAAGACTGACCTTAACAAAATATATGACCTGTCGCCCAGGCTGCGGTCGTTATTTTTAAACGGGGAGACTGCACAAACACACACATACTGTACAGAGACGACGGCATAGTCAACAGGAAAGAGGCGAGCCTGACAGTAATTACAACTTTCCAAAATACCTCTCTCCACAGCCCTCGCAGCTCTGAGACTGTTTGTCACCGAGCAAGACAACCAGACCAGATCAGACCAGACTACAGGGTCCAGGCCAGTTTACTTTTGCATGGAGGTAGATAGTCCTGTCTGTGTGAGTTTGTGTGTGCGCGCCTGTGTGTGTGTGTGTGTGTGTGTGTGTGTGTGTGTGTGAGTGTGTCTGTGTGTGTGTGTGTTTGTGTGTGGTGTGAGTGCATGGCACCATTCCCAGAAGCTCCCTACAAAACAGCCAAGGCTCAGACTTAAGTTTCAGCCCCTCACCATGCCTTCATTTGATTCCGTCCCTGGACAGTGATAGTGTGTTTCAGTTCACTAGGTGAGCTTTATCATTACTGGGCTGTGGAAAGGGTTCATTGGGGTTATAGACAGGTTCCAGTGAATACAATCAACATGTGCAATTGTGAGGGTGGGAAGAATAAAAATTATCCTGAGAAAAAAACCCTAAAAAGACCATCCACTACTAGCATATTAAGCTGTAGATGGGTAAAAGGACACAAATGGTCAAGCTATAGTGTAAATTAATTTAAGGCCTGCATCACGTGCTGTAGGCATCTTTGGGATGAAGTGTTATGTAAACACTTTGACAGGCATCTAGTGTCAGTGACCATACTCAGAGTAGCACCAACTCAGCTCACGTGATGCAAGCACCAGATGCACGTGACAATACAGGTAACCTGTCCATACTATCAGCCTATGGAAAAGATCGAGAAAATGCCGCCTTCTTAATAAACATAATTGAACATATTGTGGCCATTGAGTGGATAGCTGATGGTAGATTGTGGCACATCTGCTATCTGCCATCTATATCTTTTGACACCGCTCAAGGAGTAATTTCATTCATTTTTAACACGGAAATACTTTTAACACTAACCTGCACCATGTCCAACACCATGCCCGCCGCCACTGTTCCAAACCCGGCCAGCAGGAATGGGAAGACGACCTGAAGTCCAATGGAGAAGGACGTCTCTTTAAGCGGAGGTGGTGGCACGGGGCTTTGGTCCGTACTGGTGTCGTCACTCTCGTTGCTTTGGCTGGCGTTCTCCAGGAGCGCGTCTTCCTCCCGCTGCCCCTTGGCGTTAGCCCGACAGTCAATGACCACCATCTCGGACCGGTCGCTCTCCTGGTCTCCCCGGTCCGTGAAAGAAGTCACCTCAGTGAGCTCATACTCCCCTGCCTCCTGCTGCGGATCCTGGGGGCTCTCCGACAGGATGACCGGGTGCACCGACCCGTTCGAGTGGTGATATGCCGGTGCCACCGCTTCCTTCTTCATCTCTATCGCACCGGTGGACATTTCGGACAGTTTGTCTTGTTCTTTCGACCAAAGTACCATGCGGAATGTTGGTGATATTCTAATGAGAAAAGAAAATCGGTCCGAGAGCAGATAACTCTTTTCGGGCTGGGGTTTGATTTGTCAAAAGTTTACTTATCCCATTAAAGATGGTGTAAACTGACGACCCAGTGAGATCCGGAGAGGCGTACCACTCTTAGAGGTCGGATAAGAAAGGCAGGTGCATCCCCGTGCTCCAGGCTCGTGAGAGATCTTGCCTGTACTTAGGTAGCATACAAATGATAGACCCCATTCAACACGCTTGTATCTAGTTCAAATGAGTAAAACAACACTTAATTATTTTCATATGCGAAAACTGAAAACTTGTCCGTAGCGAACCAGAAGCAAACTAGATTGCTGCTGACTTCGACGGCATCTGGTTGTGAAACCGTCGGGATCTTCTAAAGATACACACTGAATGCACGTTCGTGTCAGTTCACCTAATGTCCCGTTCCGTCTTATCACGAGAAGATTTCACTTGTTCTTTCAAACCAGCCCTCGTCAGTTGTCCCGGGTTGGAAGCTTCTCACTTTACACCACGTGGTAAATAAGTTTTTGGAGGTGTATTTAAAGGTCCGGAGGAGTCCAGTATAGAGTTACAGCATGTGATATGGTCGAGCTGTTCCAAGTCACCTGCAAAGAGCAATTACAAAATAAATTTAAAAGGAATTAAGTCCACGCGATCTGACAATGTACTGGAAAGGTCTTATTAAAGCCTTTCCAGAGAGATTAGCATTAAATCTCGCGCAGCAGTTAGGCCTATGAGAAGACTGCAGTCAAAACACTAACACTTGCTGCTTACACTACACTTAGTGTATGCTGGAAACAACGTTTAGGTCATGTTGGGTGTACATAAAAAGTTGTAAACTCGCCCACGTCTTTTCTGACTGATTGTTGACTGTATTGCGCGCTCTAGCCAGACTGATCTATAAATTGCACATTATACCTTACTAGCTTCCTATGACTATAAATATATACCACCCCCCCCCCCCCCCCCCCCCCCAGAAATGGGAAACATCCGCAGTGATTTCTACATAATTGTAAGGACATCCGCAAAGGATACGCTTCAGCGTCAATTTGCTCATTACCTCCACAGTACAACAATCCCCCTACTTGGTAGTCAGATCATATACTGAGCAGTGAGCGACGTAAATTTGCTCTACAGATGGTTACTTCAGTTAAACCCGAAACAACTGTTATTTCTAAAAACGAATAAAACGAATGTATACTGAGTAAGTAATTCTGATAAGACTGATGCAATAACCAAAGTAATGCCACATTCAGAAGCCTAACACGAGTCATTTACAACTACTTTCCGTTAAAATGTAAAATGATTCAATACAATCAGAAGAACCTAATAACGAATGCGTTTTGTTTACTAACACGGAGCCAGACATAAAGTACATCACATTATGGCTTTCGCTACCCATTTATCTGAATTTTCAAACAAGCTGACATGCAGCTTTGAAATTACGCTCAAGGAAGAGCACGAGCAATACCAGCGGAGAGACCAATTTGCTAAATGAAATGCAAAAAAAGACTGCTTGATGATGTTTGCTTTGGCAGGTAGGCTTAAGCTATGAAGTCAACCAGTAGCCTACCTTAGGAAATTGCTGAAATTCGAGGAGATGCCGCACGGCTACGGTAGAATTCCTCTATGCGAACCACTTATTATTACCTTCCCAAATTATGGCCGCTTGTTTGTTGGGCTTGAATTACCGTTTTCCAACCCTTAAGTAGGGCTATGGCCTGGACATGGATTAATAAGTAACCCCCGGTTAAGGCTCACACTCCGGTCCGTTACATTGTTCCATTTGACATTCCGCGAGTCTTGCGCATCTATATTACTTGCGCGAGCAGGAAGTGACAAGGCGGGAGCATAGCTGACGCGCGCTGCAGTAGCCTACATTAAAACCAATAGCTTAGCACCACCGATTGGCTCAGCTACTCACTTACACGGTTTACCTGACTAGGTGACTTTGGAGTTTAATGATGTTTGTAGTTAGTGCAAAATATTTAACATTAGTGCAAAATAGCAGAGCCGGAGATGTGCGTTAATAAGGTTACCCATATTACAAATGTCACCGGCAGTCACCATTTTTTGTAGCCTAGTAAGTGACAATCATAGATAGGCCTATATATCTATGGTGACAATAATTTCATTAGCTTAACACGCATTTTAAGGTCAATACATAAATGGAACGTCAATACATGTAGGCCTGACATCTGTCATAGTCGACCATAGAACAGTCGACCATAGAACGACTATGACAGTCGGACTATGGAATAGTGTTCAGTTTAGAATTTGCAATGCATAATACAGGCCTATGTTATATCCTAGAGGGGCTCTGGTACATCCTCGCTGAATACAGTAGCCTATTAATCTCCTAATAACTGTCAATTTTAATGGTACAAAACGGAAACTTCTCATTCATATTAATTCGAAATGGATACGAACATGAAACATGAACAACCCAAAAAACAGAATCTCAGAGGTGGAGGTGTTTGTTAACTGACAGTGGCTAATGCCAGCAACGTTTTGTAAAATAAGTAAGAATGGATTTCAATACATCAGCATCAAATGACAAAATAGCTCTATGAGAAACCGATAACCTATTACCTTCATAATTCCCTGTCAGTAGTAGCCTACTTCATGTCTACATGTGTGAGGGCCAAGAAATCATACAATGTGGTGGGTTTGACCCACAATTGGATTGTTAAGAAAGACATCGTAAGACAGGCCCCATGGGCAGACATAGACGAATAATGAAGAAGAAGAATGACATACACATGCACATTTCAGAGGTACCACCAGCCCTAACAAGGTCCCCTGATGCTGTTAATTTCTCCACTGTGGATAATCACAGACTTGAAAATACCCTGTCATAGCATTAGTTTGTCTCGTGCTACTCACCAAAGTGAAGCTATATAGACCAGTGTTATAGGCCTATTCAAAGGTGTGCCATGTTCAAAAGTGTGCCCTGATACTTCGGAGGTATTAACATCAAGTGAGGTGGAGATACCACCTTAACGCATCCATATGAAGATGTACAAGGTTGCGATTGTTGTGAGGTATGAATTACGAACTTTTAGTATGGTCATGGGCAGTAGCGGTTCTAGGATTTTTCTGAGACAAGGGCCACAAAGGGGCCACATCATACACTGAGGGGCCAAGAACCAGTCAACATCCATGCACAAAAAAAGGATGTTGTGTCTACGTAATATGCAGGACTATGCAGTATACCCACTTAAAAAGCATCACCATCTCAGTATACCACTTAAAATAGGCAAGGATAGGTATTAACATTTGGGATTGATCACAGTATACCCACTACAGCTAACTAGACTACACCACTACAGTAAGGTGCATATATTTCACCAGTCTCACCTTGTTCAAATACTTTTGCTAAAAAACTAAAAAGTCAATATAAATCTTAACAAATTTCCCATTTATTTATAATGTGCATTGAAAGTACTGAACCAGTGAGGCAAATGAACACATGGGATGCTTTGGTGTCATTATTTCATTGTGTTCCCATGAGCCTTTGCAAGAACACTGAGATATGCAGCTAACAGTGTTGCCAAAAGTTTTCACATGAGTTTCTTAAAGAGAGTTATGCTTAGAGACCAGTAGAATGTGGAGCCGAGTTGTATCTTATGTTATACTTTGAGATAAACCGTGCTTTGTTCCCACCATGAATGCATTAGGTATTGAGCATGCACAACGTATCAGTGGTTTCAGCACAGGTATTTTCAATAATAATGATTTTTTTTTAATATAGTGCCACAACACAATCAAAGCTATCATCCTTTAACATGGATGTTGCAATACTAAGTACATCTGAATGCTGACTTTCATACCACCTGTATTGTATAACACAATGACGTTGAAATTACATAAATACTTCAGATAAACTTAACTTAATCATTTTCACTGAAATTAGGCCTACTTGATCAAATTAGGTTATCACAGCATGAATCAATTTCGTAAACCTAGACATTTCATTCATTTGCAACCGATGTACATGATGAAATCAAGTAATTCCAGCAATTCTTTTTTTCCAGTGCAGGTACACTAAAACAATAGCTGCTACAACACAGCTGATGATCCACTGGAAATATATGAGCTGGCTAAATAGCATTCCAGGAAGAGCCTGCATGGCATAAAGGCAATTAAATACACAATTATTTATTTTGTGAATCTAAACAAGTAATTCATCACATTAATGAAGAAACATGCTACTTTACACATTATTTAAGACACTAGGATAAGTGTACAATAAGTGTACTTTTTTTGCTATAGAGGAGACTTGCTAAAAATCTTTGACAAAGAACCAGTTTATTTCAAAGGAAAACGTGGAATGAATTAAGGCGAGTTGTCAAATAGACAAATTGATATGAGGGCCCGGCTTGCATGGTAAACTGGGGTAAAGGGCTGGCTTAGACCAGTGGAATGCACAGGTCAACATGTATGTAGGCCAAATCTGGTCTATCTTTACTCATTCTTACAGACTCACCCCCCCTTGAAGATTTGGTTCCACATTCGAATAAAATCACAACCGTAATGTCTGTATCCAGTACACAACAATAGACCACAAGATATTTGGCGTAATTGGAATGCCTTAGTCTAATGAGTAAGAAAAGGAGATGCCTTCTGTAATTCCACGTCACACATTTGTCCTCCAGAAATAAGAACATTTTGGAATACATGCATCTTAAAACTGTTGAGGTGAAAGCCTTGTACATTGTAAACATTTACAGAGCACCATTATATTCTAAACTGGTGTCTGTAGCCACAGATTACAGCAGATCAAGTCCCACTGGGGAGGCTTGTAATGTTTAATGTTTGAGTGTGCGTATGTGAATGAAAGTTCATTCATTTCTTATTCTAAAGAGGATGAACTGCAGCTGTTACGCTTTTGGCAGATACTAGCTGAAAATAGAAAATCAGACATGTATATGGGCATACTGTAAATGTTAAACAGTGAAGGTTCCTTCTGTCTTGTAGACACAATAAGCAATCAATGCAACTAACATTTGTGTTTTCAGGCTCACCCTTCTCAAAATGATCAAAACGGAGTAGTATGCATTGCAAAATAATCTCATTGTGTTCATTTTGAAGTTTCTATCACCAAAAAATTTTTTGGACCAGCACATTCACAATAATGAAACACCATAATGATAATACAAAGTGAAATCTGTAAGGGAGTATTTAAGTAGTAGTAGTTTAATCAAAAATGATTTGACAGCTGAATTTTCAAGTGTTTCAGTTCCATCTCATTAACATGGAAAATGACAAGGAAGATCATTATATCAATTATATTCAATGATCCATTCGATGATTGAAACTGGTGTTTCACTTCTATTATTGATCGTTCTTTGTGACATTTAAAAAAATGGTCTTAATTCCACAGCCCACTTCATTGTACACACATCAGTGGATATATTAAACATATTTGAGCCATAGCCTATCTCTGTATCAGATCTTAGCTCAGCTTCTAGATATCCACGACTACGTCCTGGCAAAAGACAGGCAGTATCGTGAAAAATGTTCATGAGGTTCAAGCAACCTTAAGTGGTCAGGCAACAGCCAACATATCCCAGTGACGACTTCATTGAAAATGCCTTGCTAGTGCTAGGCTAGCATTATTCCACTGGCTTGTGGAAGTGGTCACTACAGAATGCCATTGACTGATATTGGAAAGCTTGTCCCTGGCAGCATGCTTCTGAAATAGATAGCAGAAATGTTTTGTGAAGTGATGGTTATTTCATGAGCTAAGGAATTACATACAGTAGATCTATACCATCCCATGTGCTGATAGATAGATAGATAGATAGATAGATAGATACTTTATTGATCCCCAGGGGAAATTCAAGCACTAAAACCCTAAAGCCCTGAAGAAGTAGCATTGCTACGAAACGTCGGCTTTTTAGAACTTTTAATGCAAAGACTCAACACAGTGCTGGAACTTTTAAAATTTGATCTTAGAAGTTCTTACCTAAGCTATGTGTTATAATCAGACATTTTCTTACAATAGTTTTCTTACAATAGTTCTCTAAATCTCATAACCTTTTTTACACTTCAGTGCACTAGCACTCAGTCATCCTATTCAACAAGGGAGTTGTTGTAATATAATGTTGAAGTTGTAATCCAAGAATCAACAAAGCTAAAAGACTAAATGGAAAATGTTGACCTTCAAAACTGAGCCTGTCAGACGTCTGACCACCCCTATAACATCACACAGTTTTTTTCCATTTCAATTCTCAGATGATCTCAGAAGGATATCCACAAATAATTTAATCAGAATTGAGGTCACGATAACTCAAGGATTAAACCAACTGTTGATGACAAACCCTTTGCTCAGTGGTTCATTGTCTAGTGGAGGTGTACAACTTTAATGATTTTCTACCAGGAAGTGAGGTGGCACAGGGTAGTGTGGATGGGAGACCAAACAAATCTTGCCATGACAACTGCTTCACGACAGCCACTCTCTCCTTGGCAACCCGGAGAGCAGCCTTTGCCAGTTCTTTCCCTGGAGCTCTTTTCTCCCTGAAGAATGTTCGGTTGGACGAAAACTGATCCTGAGTCACTATGAATGGTTAGCACCTCCTCAACTCACTCTGCTGAATAGGGAAGAGAGGCCCAAACAAGCCCATTTTAGCCACCATAACTTTGGGAGACCCTCTGTTTCAAATCCTCACTTCAGCTGACTGTTATATAGGTGTAAAATGTCTGTGTAAAATCATTGATGAGTGTGTAAGTCCATCTAAGCACTCATGGTAGCCTTGAATTGAATTCCCTCTCATTTATTCGACGAAATTCTGGAATCAGACAATAAGACAATGAGACAATTAAGAGGAAAAGCTAATATAGTAGAAGGAAGTTCCACAGAAATCTCAGAGGGAAATACCAAGACCATGTACAAAACCACATTCATGGGTAACAAGTCTCAACAATTAACCTGACAAACCCAGTCAATGTTTTATTGAGGAGCCAAATGTTCATCTAAACCAATGTACATTGAAAACCAATCTTTCCTCATAGCCTCTAACCTCCCCTTGGACTTTGCTTGAGGAATCAAGTTCAGAGAGTTTACATTTAGGGACAACAGCAGGCCAACAGAAATAGTACATTGAAATTACATAATGTTCTGACCTGCTTTCCGGTTCAAGACCTGTGCACTGGTAACATATTGTAACTCATAATGTCACTGTATTATATAACAAAAAGCAGCTAGTTATGCTGTCATTCATAATAGCTTCATCATAGTTCATAGTTTTGATTTAGGTCTCTTCATTCTCTTTTAAATTCTTACATTTGGCATCGATTTACTGCACACTGCACTGGTGGTTTACTAAGAACATTGATTTATTCCTGGAAGAAATGGAGGCCTTTAACTATACAAACATGGAAGCCATGCAACTATGTCCGAGTAGAACATATGGTACTGTACATATTATACAAATACAAATGTCCACAGCATGTGTTGTCCTCTTTCGGAGAGGTAATAAAAAAGTGATATACTGAAATATAAAACTATTTCATATCAAAAGTGATGCTGTTCTGGGAGCAAAATGGGCTATTCTGTGAGGCCAGTAAAAGAACTGAATGGTTTCCCAAACGAGAAAAGAAATATTTCTCCTCCTACAATGTAGAAAAGTCCAATAATATGAAAATCATATGATTCAAAACCAAATTTAAGACATTGTCATCACATTTTGGTTCTTTGTTACTTGAGACATTATGCTACTTCTTGTCAACAAAGCTGTAATGGGAACTGAATTAGGATCAAAAGAAACTGAGTGTTTTAAAAAACACCACAGGACTTCTCCAAGATCCAACAGTACATGTTTTACATGTCACAATGTCACAGGTGCAAGAGATTTTTTTCTTCCAAGACCTGCTTTGCAGACCTGCGTGGTGTGTAGGCCTATCCCTGTTATCAATCCATCGGCATACCAGCAATAAACTAGATAGATAGATAGATAGATAGATAGATAGATAGATAGATAGATAGATAGATAGATAGATACTTTATTGATCCCCAAGGGGAACTTCACACAGGCCATTCAGCTGATTTGCTGAGGCCAAGTAATGTTTACTGAATATTGCATCAGCCCTGAACAAAAGTATCGGGTAAAACCTGCCACCATCTCCAACATGGATCTCTTAAATCATGGCCTGCTTGACAAGCAGTGTTGGGGAGTAACGGAATACATGTAGGCTACCGGCGTTACGTATTCAGAATACAAATTATGAGGAACTGTATTCCGATACAGTTAAATAGTTGGTATTTAGAATACAGTTACATTGTTGAAATCAATAGATTACATGATGATAGTTCTCTGTTTCATAAGTTTATTCACTCTCTAAATAAATTAAGGCAACTCCATTTCCCAGAAGCTCCTGAAAGCAATCTATTATGAAATTGTTTCCATGTTTAAATCCAAGCCCCGCCGTCTTGCACTAGCCTCAAAACCCCAGCGCGTATTATGGACACGTCATGGGAGACCCTGAAATGACTGTTTGCACAGCAAATTAGGAGTAAAGTAAGTGGAGGTAACTCCTGTTCTTCACTGATTGTGATTCCTGATGTCTGTTCAAAGGATATTTTCCCAAGTATTAATAGCTCAGGCTACTTCAGCCAATCGGTTAAACAGTTTGCTAATCAATAAACAAAGCCTAGTTCACGTGTTGATTTAGACCTACAATAAATCCAATCTCTAAAATAGGCACTGCATTCTAAGTTTTTTATTGTAACTTAGAAATAGCTTTATGGATTTTTTTCTAATTAGATCTACATTTACGTTTTAAAATGAATTATATGGTGCAGCCTCTGAAGAATTATTCTTGCGAGTAGCATTTTACGTGCGGTTTTTGATTGTCATTACGCTATCACGTCCATTTTGAGAGCCCTGATATACAGTAGCCTAGCGTATTTACATTTACAGGTCATTTGCGTTCCACCTGTAATATGAGCCCCTCACTTGTACTGGATTGATGCAGCCGAAAAATCTCACAGGCACACCTTAATTATAATTTCTGTCTACGCCCTTAAAGTAGCATATTTATTTTGTTTGTTTTAATTAGCCTAGTCGCCTGCTGTAGTTTTAGTGGTCACCTTGCTATTTTAAAGTTGTATCAGGTAGCTTAGTTGACTTTACATTCTCCTATGTGGGCCTAACACTTCAGCTATTTGGAACAGAAGAACACACCAGAATAGGCCTGTTTAGTAAGTAGGATTTGATGGCCGCATTCCTACACTTATAAAATGCAATTCAATGTAGGAGTAATCTAAGTATTCAGAATACTTTACTCAGATTGAGTAACGTAACGGAATACGTTACAACTTACATTTTTGGGCATGTATTCTGTATTCTGTAACCCTCCCAACACTGTTGACAAGTCTGCTGCTCTACTGTGCTGGTGGCAAAAACACCTAACATCAATTACTTAAGGTAGATTTCAGTTCCTCTCTCAAACTTTTAGTTCATGCATGAAGGGGATTTAAGAATTTATTCCTTTGGATTCTATTGGTCACATATGTCTATCAGGTTTCCACCAAATTTCTGTCAAATTTCCACCTCCTTTTACATCAGGGGTGTCAAACTCATATTAGGTAGTGGGCCGGATTTGTTGGAATGAGACCTCGTGGGGGGCCGTCACTGGTCATTATCATTTTTCTGCATGTGTATCAGAGTGTCATTTGATGATATTATGAGCAAACAAGTACAAATAATGTACTGCTGTCATATTCTGCTCTTTCTCTCTTGAAATGCCCTACTTCCATGTTAGTTTTTCTGCTTCTTCCTTCCTGAGGATGGTTTGTAGTGCTAGGTTTAATCAATTTATCATATCATAGAGATATTGCTCATTACACATTGTTGAAGACAACTGAATGTGAATATTTTTTTCTAATTTCCCTTTCCTACCCAGAACATCTGGGGGGCCGTATATGAAACCTGCTGGCGGGCCTGATCTGGCCCCCGGGCCTTATGTTTGACACCCCTGCTTTACATGGTCAGAATCAACCTCTAATCTCCGATCAGAACAAGTGACACATTAAACATGGTGCGTCCTGTGATCACGTGATGTTTGATGAATTATATCAAATTACTGTTTCAGGATTAATCAATACCCTCTCAACTATCCCTGTTGCCCTCATCTTCTTCTGTTGGATAACAGTCTAGTTCACACTGGTCTAATCCTCCAAAGGAAGTGGTGTTACTGTGAAGTTACTTAACATAGCTAATGTGGAAAAAGCTTCCAGAGAACGCAGACTGAAAAAAGAGCTGCCATCCCATTGTGGGGCACCACTGGAGGCAATCATCTACTTTACATTAGAGGTCACTAGACCTTCAGTCCAGGGACTGGCCACATGACCGCTTAAGTACCCCAGTGGAAGGGTTCTAGAGGCACGCAGAACAGTAAGGGTTGGTTACAGAGTAGCCTGGCGACACGCCGGGCAGCATGCGTGAAATTCGTTAACAGTCACATTATTCCCCTTCAGAACGACTCACCTCAGATAGCCCTGGGAGGTGAAACACACGTCGGCCCGTCCGCACACCTCAGTGGAACAAAAAGGTGCCGTTGTCAAGAGAGCTTGCACGTCATTCTGACAGAGACAGAGAAAATCTCCCTAGTTGTGGATGGTTTCTGGTTACTTGCTGTGGAAAAATGGACAGCCTCTAGAGGCCTTAGTAGGCTAATACCTGTTCTTTTATGTTAACGCACCAGTACATCTTTTATCCTTTTAACTTCTATTGCTACTTGATAAAACACGGAAACAAACAAACATTTGCTTGAGGCTGAGGCAGGCACAGAATATTATTTATCTGTTCATTGTACAGTAGTGGCAAGATCTCACAGAGGCTCACTGGTCCCCATTCATTCAGATAGCCCAACATCAGAACACACTCTGCATTCAGACTCAGACTCAGGGTTTAGAATTATAGTGAAGTAGCTGAAATCTAACTTACGCTTCTCAGTAACAAGTCCACAGAGCACCTACAGCACATACATTGGAGAATAAATCATCTTAATCTATTTACAAATCATGGCATCATCAATAAAATATGGTTGATCTTATAGTTAACACAGCAGCTCCATCCCTCCCTCCATCTCTGCAGGTTTGTTGTAAACTGCAAGAGTATAATGTTGTTATAGTGCCCCCTAGTGACAGGTCCTATATATACATTCAGATCCTGTAAGTGGAGGCACTGTACAATCATGAGGCAGTGGAATGAGGAGAAATATGAAACCCCTGGAATATCAGAGTGATTAGATCAGCATGAAACTAGTGCATCATGCAGTTTATAGATTGCAGATTATACAGAGGAGGGAAAGGAAATGTTTGGGAATATGTCTCAAATGTTAATTTTTGTGGTTTGGGGAAACCTTTCAGACAATACAGAATACAGTGATTTATGTGCAATTCACATGTATGGCTGATTAAAAAAATGTTTGTAATCCAGGTGACTCCATGGTAGTCTAAGAGGGCTAAAATAAACAATGGAATAATGTTTTTGTCTTGTTCAGAGAGTTTTACTTTTAAATGCAAAAGCTACTGTTAGATAACACATTTTTGGAACAGTTCTCTTGAGTGTTGTCAGAGATCTCTACCTGCTCTGTTCTCCCCTGCTGAGCTTCCTTTCTTAAACTGCTTACAAAATGTTTCAAAGGTTTCCCCTGTTGCACTGTTTATTCATGCAGCAAGTACAAATGAATAGTGAATAGTGTGTAGCTTTGACACCTACTGTATGAAAGGATACATTCCTGAGAGGCAAATATAATCACAGATGCCTTTACAGTTTATGTAATAGAGGAGTGGAGCTATGGCCATATTATTACTTCTTGCTATTTTAAACTCACAAAGTTACAGCACGAGTTGACACTAGGAACTTGTTTCCTATACCTATGAGGTTACCTGGCAGGTTTAAACTCACTAATATGCTGCAATCTTACACTTAGCCATATCACCTGGTGCGGTCTAAGCCTGCAAAAAACGCTGATGATGTCTCTCTACAGTACATATCACTGATGCGGAGGAGATGGAAGCAAAGAACTCCAAGAAATAAACTCCTGCACCCTGTCCTCCCAGAATGAATGGCACAGCATTGGTAACAGTTTCATTACATTGTATTACTTTCTATGACATTGCAGAAGCAGTATAAAGTAGCAGTCACCACTATCGGAGTAAAGTGAGGCACCTCACCTCTGAAGAGGACTGTGGCAGTCCTCAACACAGATGGAGCTGCATGACAAAAAGTGTGTTTGCTCCTTGGCTAACCAGCAGAGGAGAGAAAAATCAATACGGATGTATCACCCCCAGGCTCCTGGCACGGGCTCAGCGAGACAGCGGGCGTCTGACACGGGCAAGGGGAAACAGAAAGGATGAGAACGCCCTTATCAAGACATATAGGCTCTGTCACAGGACGGACGCTTATGCTAACGGATGACGCACCCACAACCTTTCTGATAATCACACATGAAGGTCAAAACATGGTACTGTGCATAGAAGCAACCATATTAAGACACAAGATACTATCTGACATTGTTTATGTTGAGATGACAGAGTGCATGATAGAGTCTTATGTCCCAAATATAGTAGCTGAGAGTAGTTGTTAGTGGAAAGAGATTTCAGAAATTATTTGCATTATTTTCTACATTACAAATGACCAAGTCTTATGATTGGAAAATACTAACATGGGCAACATTACATTATTGGAGGAATCTGTTCATTCCAAATCCAAATTCTCTCAGGCTTATCTTCATATTTACATTTTGACTGTTTTACAATGAGAGTCAAGCATGAGCCACACATAGTCACACATGTATTTCTTCAGAAAATGTTTAATTGGTTGACATTAAAACCACAGGTGCTAGTGAGGGGGGTGTACCTGCTCCAAGACCATGGTGGTAATTATGGCTTTTTTACTGCACGTCCTTGACACATGCTACAGAATCGTTAAAAAGACCATAACAAAGACCAGCTATTCATACATTAAACAATAACAAGGACAATTATATCCCTCCTCCTCTGCATTACTTCTATGCAAGTATTAGGTATAGCCCTATGACAATGCCATATCAAAATGGTACTGCAACAGTGTATTGCACAAACTGCCCTTCCGACATACTATTTCCTAAAAAACATCATAAACATTATACTGTATTGTCCTAATTATCTGACAGCAATGCAAATTGCACAACTTAACTAAAAAAGTAAAATGGGTATTTTGTTTCATTAAACATGCAATCCACAATGCCAGAGCATAAATTCTATTGACTAAGTCATGACATAAGCATGCTGTGTTTTGCTCTTGATGGCCTTTTGGTGGTGCAGTTTCCAAAGATATCTAATTCTATACATTAGATTTAACACAGCTAAAAATATCATGTCTAGCAATATGCAATCACCCTGGGGATACTGCATCATTTATATTATATCCTCCTTACTATTATTTTTTGCTTTGAACTACGACAAAAATGTTTACTACATACCAGAAATTGTTGTGCTCTTAACCAAGAGCATGGTTGTGCTCTTAACGTTGAAACCCCAAGGGTGGCATGAGATAAAAACGCTGTATTAGACTGCATTTATTTAGTATCTGAATTTCAGTTTCATGAGAGAATAAATGTCAGCCAGTTATTCACTGTGTCTGTCAAATGGCACTTTAACTGTTGTTGTAAAAATACAATTTGTTTATGGCATTTCTCTGCTGAATGACCTTCACCTCCCATTATTATCTCCACTGTTTAAACACACACTTATCCACAATGGTTTGCTGATAAATGACATAAAACTTAAGTGCATTCTGCTACAAGAATACTGACACCAGCGCAGTCTTCACAAGGTGCACATTGTGAAAGCTGAAAAGTTAACACATTTAAAGACACTTTGCACTGAATGCATCCTGTATTCCTGAATAAGTGAGTTATCTACAGAGAAAACCAGCTCCTCAAATAATGTAAAAATCTGCATATGTGAATGGATTACTATTTACAGTCTTGTTTATAGTATGTACTGATAGTCATGACTTTTTTATGCTGTGGGGACACGGTCTGATGTGATTGTAGTTTTGCCAGTCTTTGGCTATTGGTTAAGGCTTCCTACTGCTCAAATTTGACAGCTACGTTCCATACGGCTACAGCTTGCAACCGGTTCTCACAAGTGAGCCTGCAGATGGCGCTGAAGGTCTGACTGTGCTGTGAAAGCGTGGCCTGTAGGGGGAGCTAACGCTTTGAAAATATTATACTGCAATTTTGTGTGTGCTACAGGCACTCCTTCTCCTTTATATACAGCACCTCATGAGCTGGGCTGGGAATCTGATTGACGCCGCCCACTACAAACAGGCGATCGCGGATGACAATGAAGGATGCCGAGCAACGGGGAGAGGCCATCGGAGCGATAGGCTCCCATTTCTTCTTCTGTGGATGGAATGCTTCGGCCGTGTCCAGGACGGAGGGCTGGTGGCCTGGGGGGAGGGGGGGTGGGGGTGTTAATTAATCGGTTGCAACTCTGCTGCTCTGCTGTCTGAACAGAATCAAAAAGAACATTCAGCCTTTTATATCTCTCCACCACTCCAGGGCAATTTCACAATAGATGACTTGATGAGGACCCATGAGGACTCCCAGAAATGTATTGTCAGAGGAATGAATGTGCCAAAATTAAAATATGGCCAATGATACATTTTGTTTTACTCTGACATACCCTCTAATCTTAAATTATCCACAAACATGATGGAATTTGGTGAGTAGGTAATTTGCTGATTTTGTCCATTCACAATCCTTCACAATTCATTGCCTATTTCATTAAAAGTACTTTTATCAATCTGTGGGCCAGTTTCAGAATGAACAAATATTTCAACAAGTACTTGTAGCTTCCACTTACAAAGGGACATAGTCACGTCCATTACCTACCTAGCTTTCACACACAACCATGACCCCAGCGGTGTGGAATAAATGAATGTGATGAATATGTATTCATTTATGCAGGGTGGGAAGAATTGTCAGAGGAAACTGAATATCATCCCACCATCTCATTATAATATACAAAAAATGCACTTTACATTTAGCTCCACGAAGTCATTCCAAGAACCGCCTGTCCTTCCTGGAGATATATGACCTGTTAGTATAATGGATTTTCTTCAAAATACCTTTAACATTTCTCTCTGGTTCTTAATAACAGAGCTATCCTATTCCTATAGCTATGGGCAAATTGGGTTTCTGCGCTCCCATTTATAAAGAGTCATTGTGAATGGCATATTCAATTTAGGTGAAATTCCCTCCCCTAATTCACTGCTTAAGTCTTGAAAAATAATCTGAAGAGATTTCAGTATAAAAGAGGAGCCCTTTGATAGGTCCTCTGAGGTCCTGTTTCTATTAGTCTGTATGGTAAACAGAACCTTTAGCTATTCTTCTGGTGCGTGGTCCATCTAAACCCCCCTTTCAACATGGTATGGTCATAGAAATGATGTCCACAATTCAAATTGAACTGTTCAACTGCTCATACAAGCTAGTTGTTTGAATTGCTGTCATCTTGGATAATTAGAGCATTATTCAAATGCAGAACCATTTGAGCTTTGCAGGGTCAAACATGACTTCAATTATTAATGACCTTAATGGATTTCTTTGTTTCATAAATCACAATAGTCATTCCCATACAGACCTATTTCTTCCATGGCTGTCACCAGACATATGCTGTAGTAAACCTCTGGCTATGCCAGGCTAAGATCCATCCATGTGACAAGGATGCTGTACGTAATTTGCTTCAGTGCTAGCAAGATATGTTTACATACCTAGACCACCTGCTACAACCATCCTGCCGCCTAAGATGGCAGCTGCAAAATCTGCTCGTTTGGTCTTCAAGGGAACAGTGTTGTCCGGTTTCAGCCACGACCCTGGAACAGAGTCAGGACAAAAAACAGGAATGGGTGGAAGAAAGGGATTTCTTTTAGTTGTAATTTGATTGACCCACTGTGTTACCTTAACTGTAATAGAATTCTACATCCATTTACATGCTTGCTGCCTCTCAAACAATTACAGAAAGCCCCCTTCTTGCAACATGTTTTGTTAGTCCTGTAAAAAAAGAAACATGGCCATATACTGTATGTATAATAGATTTAGCAGGAGTTTCTTTCTAATCCATTAGAGCATAACATAGTTTGCCAGAGAAAATGTCATTTCACAGCTTCCCAGAGCTGTCAGCTTGAGCTACCTTAGATCTGCTTGTAAATAGAAAAAAACAGGGACTAATCTAACACTTTTCACATGAAATAACAACAACAGTTTCATGAAGTGGAAAAGCCATAATCTGCTGGCTGTTTGAGATCATGGTGCTCTTAGGATGTGGGAAAAGGATGTTGGCAGGATTGTCTCCCTTCAAACAAACCCTATTAGTTAAGCCAATGCCAATGTTCGGGCGGGGGATGAGTGCGATTGGTAAACCATCCGGTTGGAACAGTTTAATTGGCTCTATGAGTCAGAACTTTGCCCCCCCCCCACTCACACACACACACACACTCCTGCTCTGTGCTACACCGAGGTGGAAGATTCAATTTTTCATTTACATTTCCTGTTGTGTCTGCTTGCCTGCTGACAGGGCAGTGGAAATCCTCTGGAGTTTTAATAACTGGGCCAGAGCCAGAGAGAGAGGGGGGCTTTTCTATCTCACACTCTTCCTGGCTGAGATTCGGATCTGCACTATTTGGCAGAACGACACCAAGAAGACAGAGAGAGAGAGAGAGAGAGAGAGAGAGAGAGAGAGAGAGAGAGAGAGAGAGAGAGAGAGAGAAAGAGAGAGACATAAGAGACAAAGAGACAGGCAGAGTAAGAGAATTATAGAAAACGCTTTATATTAAGTGTTGAGTTCCTAATGGATAATTTTGATTCTGCAACAACAGTATTTGGTATGGGCTACACATTAGTGCATTACAGTGTGAGGAGCTGCAGATGGTGTCTGATCTTGCTTTCTCCTTGTGCTGAAGCAGTCAAAAGAGCTTCAAACAATCCGAAAAAAGGCAAATTCTCTCCAAGCTGTCACTCCCCTAGGAGCAGAGTCTTGAAAGCGATAGTAAAAAAATTAGCCGCTGATTGGCAGGTATTCCATACAGAAACACTGCCGTTATCAAACCCTCACATCTAAATAGAGATGAGGTGGCATAATTAAAATGGCAGGGAATAAAAAGGAGCAGACACAGAGCCGTCCCGCAGCACAAGGGGGATTTCACCCGGGTGGTCTGCCAGTGTGCCAGTCCGATGGCTAGCTGGCAGCCTGAGCAGATGGCACCGTTGATATAAAAGGAATAATAGATAACTCGCTTCTTTAAATACCATCTGATAATATACTCATGATTTCCCTGACAATGTGGCGGTGGAGCTGGAAGGGGGTAGGGGGGGGGGGGGGCGGCTGTAGGGGGGTGGGGGTTAGGTGTGCAGAGAGGCGAGGACTGTCTGTCACCCCAAGGCGAAGTAAAGGGAGCACAGACCTTTAGACTTTAAGAGTCCCTTTTGTGTGCGGCTGTTCGTAGTCCTGGCACTGACTGACAGAGTCTGCCTGAATAGAGTAACGTACGCGAGGAGAGAAAGAAAAAAAGAGGGATGAAAGATTCATATTATTTTCACAGCTGCACCATGACACCTGCGTGTCAAGATGTCCTCTCATCACCCTCCCTCTCAGCAGGTTAAATATATCTTCCATTTTCTCCCGCGCCCAAACGCCATCAGTGGAAATCGCATTTTGGAGCGGAGGAACCTGCCACGTGAATTGCCATGGTACTACCTTGCCAGAAATCAATAACTCATCCGAGGGATTATCAGACCTTATCTAATTTTTCTAATGCTATATTGACATCAAGATATTCCAGATGGGCATTTCTTAATGCATCTCATTATTCCAACTTCAGTGCAAACATTTCATTTCATTTGGTGAGCTCAGGCTGCCAGAAGCCTGAAGCATGGACATGGTGACACTGGCAGACTGTGACTAACGTGTGGCTTTGGATGCACATTTGGCAGATTAAGTGGACCGTCTGTGGACTGCCTTCTTTGATAGCGGAGAGTATGTGTAGTTAAAAATGGAGAAGACGAGTCCAAATACTGAGACAGATGTGCTGAATAAAAATGCCTTCACGAAAGGATTCTACCACAACTTGTCTCATAAAATAAACAGTCCTAAAGTCGTTGTCAAGGCGATATCTCATATCTCAGTATGGATCATTCTCAAATTAGCCCAATAGCAGAGATGCCACCCACAGATAAACTATCCACAGATATACTACGTCAATGTTAAACTTTACATATTACATACACACATATAATATTTAATGGATATTAGAAACTACTAATAAGAAAGATATGATAATATAAGACTTATGAACTGTAAATATTTCCAATGTAACTGGTGTGGTATAGTATATTGTATATGTTTTGCACATTCCATGAACCTATACACCATATTAAATTGTTTGATATGTGAACACTAGAAGTTGTGCTCACCCTCACTGGGGCTGTATATGTTGACGTTGTTGGTGAACTTGGAGCGCTGGTGCATGCCCCCCTGCCTCAGCCCCCCGAGCCAGCAGAGGCGGCCGCTGGCGTCCCACAGCACGCCTGAGTACGACCTCTTACAGGGCAGAGCGGGCAGGATGCTCCACACGCGGCTCTCCATATCAAACACCTCAAAGGCTTTGAGTGAGCGTTTACACTGGCGGCCGCCTGTATGGGGAAGTCAAGTCATCTGCGGTTGTTAGGGGGTCTTACATAAGACTCATGTGACACTCTCATGCTATGTGTACATTACTGCATTCCACACTTGCTATATCTGTCTGTGCACTTGTCTGTTGTCCATGTCAGAACATTTTCTGTGCATATGCACTAGCATGGCATGGCGCTTACGTAAGAACCACATCAGCAGTCATATACAATGAATTCTGTAAGAAGGCATGAATATTTCATGCAGAACACATGTTCCCCAGCTCACATCTTTTTATGGGCAGCTAACAAAACTCTGGAGATGCACACACACTGACGTTCACCATAAAAATTTCAAAAGCTCATTAAATGGAGTGAAACATCAAAAAAGGTGATATTCAAAAGGCTGCAGCACATAGTAAGCATCCCATTCACAGTGAAATGATATTTGCTATGGCAGCTGACAACATGGCCCCTTTGACGGTAATGCCAAACCTACCTGCTACGTAGAGCTTGGAGCCATGCAGGTTGATGTTGGCATCATAGCGAGGGGTGGGCATCGGCGGCAACAGGGCCCACATGTCCTTCCTTGGGTCATACTGCTGTAGGATGCTCCGGGGCAACAGGTCAGAACCCATTCCACCGACCGCAAATGCCCTGCCATCTGGGCACACACAGACAGGGACATAATACACACACACACACACACACACACACACAAACACCAATGCACAATCATACACACACACACACACACACACACACACACACACACACACAGACACACAGACACACAGAGGATATGAAATAATGAAAGTAAAAAATGAAAGGTTTCTTCTCTTAATATTTATGATTTATGTTTCTGACCTGATGACTCGTTGCTTTCGTTTGATGTTATGAAACATTGCCCACTAACTGCATTTTAAAACTAGGGTCTATGGTGACGCTAATGGAATATTACAATAAGCATCTGCAGCTTTCAAAACATGCTGAACCCCGTCACTGATGTTGCCCTTGAATAAAACAGCATTTCAGACAGCAAAACATTTGTGGACAGATTTTACCTTTGACGGTGACAGCCACGCCCATGATGGCCTCCTTCAGTGAGCTCCTCTTCATCCATTTCCCGTCGTCCGTGTTGTACACCTCCACTGCCTTCAGGGGGCGCTGGTCTCTCCCCACGCCTCCCACCACCAGCAGTTGCTTGCCCAGCGTGACCACGCCGGCCCCAGCCCTGGCCAGTGGTATGGGGGGCAGGCTCACCCACTGGTCCACCTCGGGCGAGTAGAGCTCCAGGGTGCTGGAGGGGCGCCCGGCCGCATCGCACCCCCCCAGAACGTACAGCTGCCCGCCGACCTCCGCCAGGGAGTGGTAGACGCGCCCGCTGGACAGACGCGCCAGGCTCTGCCAGCGGAACTCCTGGGCTGAGGGCACGGTCATGTCCAACATCGCCTCCTGCAGGCCAGCGGGAGCGGTGCCAGTCCTTTCCTCAGTCACCAAGCTGGCTGGTCCGTTCGAGAGCGCAGCAGGAGTACAGAACTTCTACAGAGTCCTACAGCAAGAAATACAATACAATAGAAAACTATCTTAATGATTTCACAGCAGTTTCTTTGCAATTTTTTAACTATGCTTCAGAATAATTAATAAATAAATATGAATAAATCCCTTCATTTTTCTCTGGAGGAAAAGCATCCTGCAAAATAATATGAAATTCCTTTCAGCCTTTTTCAAAGCATAGGTCAGATTTACTGAGTCTGTTTGTTTCATAATTACCTCATAAATCAGTAACACATCCCAATAATTTACATATTTGGAGTGCTTATGACTCAGTGTTCAAAGGCCAGTGAGGCATAACATCAGGGCCTTGATTTTCAGACATGAATTATATTGCTCTATGTTTACCAAATCTTTTTCTTTTTTTTCCAGAATATCTGACCACATACTTTCACTTGTTTTTGTTATGGGTAATATGTATGTATGGCCCCTTGTGTGTCTATATGTGTGTGTGCGTGTGTGTGCGTGCGTGCGTGCGTGTGTGTGTGTGTATATATGTGCATGTGTTTGTAACTGACAGAAGCGCAGAGGCTGCAACACCACGGGCTCATTTGACGCGATTAATTTTGCACGGCTGCTCTCGGGCGGTCCACTTTGGCTGCTCACACAATTAGCTTGAAGTGGGCTGTTATATAGTGCGGCTTTACATCCATCTGTAGCTAAGCAACAGGCCTTCCCCTCCTCCACCTCCTGGAAGCCTCCGTTCCTCTCCCTCCCTCACTCCCTCTCCCTCACGCTCACTGGGACCTCTGTGAGAAGCAGCAGCAGCAGCCGCCAACGAGGACCATGGGTAAATGTTACGCGTTCTGGTAAACATTGTGTCAGCTGCATCCGGCTTATTATCACACTGATGCCAGACCTGTTCTCTTAACCCCTGGTGTCTCACAGAACATATACTAGGCCTTGCCAGAGATCAGTGTAAAAGGCTGGATGTCCATATAGAGCTTCACTGGGATGACAAAATACAGTCATCTGATGGCTTGAAGATCATTTCTTCAAATCGTTTGAGCATCTACTTACTGCCCTATGGTGGCTAAGCGGGTAGGCCATGCAATCTGCAAATGTTTTATCCACTGGACAGCCTGGACTATATATAGAGAGAATTTTACATTACATGAATGATGAGCTCTCTGGACACCTCTCTCGGTGCTTCACACATTACGGCTCTTAATTGTGGTGAGACGGTGATTTTTGCCGGCTTGTTAAAAGAGAGAGAGATGTTCCGGCTGCCTGGCTATAGTATATGGAGATTGCCGAAAGTGGTGGGAGTTTCATCAGGCTCAATCATGCCATAAATGAACTCACTCCTCCCCGGTTTCGGCAGACGTCCCCTGCGTAATATCCACACTCCCGCCTTCTCCCTCTCACTTCCATTACACACGAGCTTTTAATCGGCTCCACAATTAGAGTCCTCCTCAGCGAATGGATTATGTCTGTAATGAATGACATTTTAAATGAGGGATTCGGGCGTGCTAAAAACGTGGGTACGCAGACACCGGGCGAAAGACCCAAGAGGATAGCCTCGTCCCTTGTCTTCTTAAGAGTTAAAAGCTACGGAAATGCAATGAGAAATACATTCTTCCTCAGGGTATACCTTGTGAATAAGCACAGAGAATGGAATTCAAATGGGTGTCTTGCAAGATACTTACATCAAACAAGCTGCTCCCATCTGGTTAAAGTTCTAACAATGCCTGAAAAAAGTTGGATGGAAGTATGAGTAGTACAAATGCTCATTGCATTTAGCAGGGCATGTAGAATGCATCCTATGGGGGTCTCCTGCAAAACAATGTCTAGGGCTCCAGGAAGGCTAAGGTCAAAGATGGATGCAAATATCCTTTCCCCTTTGGGTAGATCCATATTCACCATTGGTATACACGCAAAGCAGAACAGTCTGTACAAATCTTGGCAATATGGTGACAACAAAATCAGAAGCTCACTTGATTGCTGGATTGGTAACTCGTAACTGTTTACTTGGTCTGATCACAAACTGGCCGTACAGCCAAGGATATGGGAAAAGGCACAAAGCAGATGATTCTGAGTTCGGTATCAAGCTGCCAGTTTGCCTCCTGTCTCTGTGTGAAAGCCTCCATAAGACTTGTTTCTCAGGCATGGGCTTGTTCAGATGCCAACAACAAACCATCACCTTGAGGGGCTTATTTCCCTTGATATCTGCATGTGAAAAAATAGCTATCATCACTGTGAGTGTGTATGTGGTTTTGTGTTGTAGTAAAGCTCACCATGTCACAATTTCATAAGAAAATGCATAATTCGACAAAATGTTAGAGTTGATATTGAGTACTGTTGCCTTGGAAAGACAACACCATATACCGTATTTTCTTCCATCCTGACAGGCTGCTATTGCATCATAGTGAAAGCTCTAGGCTCTGCTATGGAAATGCACTCGGAATCAGGCTCCACAATTCAGGGGAATAGCCTACTCTGCAGTAAAGAGCAGAGACCGCTTCACCTGCACCTCTGTCTTGAGTGCTTCTATCGACCCTGTCAAGCAATTCAACCTTTTCACCTATGTGAGTGAGCCTGAGCAAAGGACCTTCCATCAAAGCCTCCACACGGCTAATGCAGTTTCCCGAACAGTCAAACTGATATCTGGCCAAAACAAGTCTCAGTGGCAGAAAAGAAACAGGATCGGCTAAGGTAAGGGTGAACTACACAAGTTAAGTCCTGAAGGCTTACACAAATGTAATGAACAAATGCAGTGGAATTGGATGCCATGGACGTATGTTGCAAGCTCCCTATTTGTTATTAACTAACTTTGGGGAACCAGGGCACGGTTGCTATAGAAACAATGATGCATCCTCCAGGAGAGGGGAGGGCATTCCTGGCCTTGTCTCTCTTAGTTTTTTAAATAATGGATTACAAAATAAATAAGCCTTGCTGTCTCAGATTCCTTTGACCCCGTGCAGGCGTTCTCTCATTAGCGGAGCGGGATTGCTTTCTCTTGGCATGTCTTGCCAGGCACTTTAATTGCAATCTGTAACCAATTGGTTGCGCCATGACTTTTTTTTTAATTAACTGCTTGAACAGCTTGGGATCCACAGCAGGCCCATGAGTGCCCACCGAAGTCATCTCCAATCAGCAAGCATTCCTTTCAAAACTTTTAATTGGCAGCTATGTTTCTTTTTTTGTCTTCCTCTCTGCCTTCCATAACTAAAGACCACTTCAGACTAAATGTAATCCTAAAACGGTGTTATTATCCACGTTTATCTTCCAGCAGGCTTTACTTGCATGCACTGGCTAAAACGTTGTGATCATATCCTGCTTGGTGGGATTTACAAAGGCATAATATAAAATCATTCATAGACTTACATTTAATTAGCTTGCCTGTATTCAAATGGGTGCCTACTCTTAAATCTGCCTGAGAGCATCTCTGCATGAGAACAATTACACCAGGTGAGGGTTTTTGCGCTACTTTTTAGGCATATCCGCCGGCACAAAATTATTTTTTTCCCCCCTCTGAATATTAACAGCAGACTGGGACACACATGCGTCTGCACTGTGTACACGGTGCTCAGAGCCCTGTGGAATGTCAAAATATTTCCAGTCCTGCTTTCTCTCACTTTGTACTCAAGATTGCCCAGACAGCCTTATCTGGTCAGCTCGGTTCTTGTAAGCCATGCTTTACAGAGTCTCTGCTTTGCCTCACCGCTCCTCTGAGTTGCTTGTAGCGCTGAATATGATGTGCTGCTGAGGAAATATTAGTGTATAGGGGGGATCATGAGCACAAAGGTGGCTTGCACGTTGGTCTGTGCAGAAGCAACCCTCACTCCCTTGTGTTATCTTCTCAGAACCTTTACTTTTACAGTCTGTCCACGCTGTCTCTAAGTGTACCTATTAAGGTCAGATTTGTTGGATGACCATAATTATTAGTAGGTGCTGTATTAGTGAGGTGAGGACAAGTATGATAAGAAATTAATGGAATCATAACAAACATGTCGATGCATATAAAATGTCCAGTGTCCTTCTGACATGTTTTTTTTTACCTGCTCATCTGTAAAGCAGTTTAAACTGATATTTTTGAGTGCTATATAAATTGGCCTCACTTTGCTGCTCTATACCCTAAGTAGTTATAGTGTACTTTCCAACTTTGGCGTGTTTGGATAAAAGTTTTTAATTGAATTGAGTAATACATTTGTCCACTATATATGGATAGACTGAGTCAATGTTAAGTAAATGTATAGTTGTTTTGAGTATGCTAACTGAATTGCAGAAATTCAGTCTACATACACATGAAGCAAGAGAAAGGGATGAGATCTGTCTATTAATAACAAATGTAATTCATTTTTTGTATTCATTTATCTGACTATTTGATTGTAGCATGCATTAAGCAGATTGGTCAACCCTATCTTAATGTACATCAGAGTAGAGATACCGTGTATCATGTATCTCAAGTCAAGTATTGTGGGACTCAACTGTGAGTGGTCAAATGCAAGTATGTTTGCATTTGTGCTTTTGAGGTTCAACATCTTTCAGTTCCCCTTTCCTTCTGCAGACAGACATGTTTCCTTTAGACATTATGTTAAGCCTCACACAAAAGGGAGCCTATCCTGGAACATTGCAGAAGATCCAAAACAATTCTTCAGCAACAAGGCAGAAGAGATAAATCCTGTGGAAGAAGGATCTATTGGGCATTGAGTGCTGGACTGAGGTGAATTTTTCCTGACCACGACTTGGTGTGAAATGGTCCCAGAATACAACAGAGACATACTGAAAGAGACAGATACTGAAATGTAATTCTTTACACCTCTTAAGTACAAGGTTTGTAACACATCTGTACAATGTTTGTAACAGCTTTGGCTGATACCTTGGCTGTACCTTGGATGTCAGCTACAGAAACCTCTCTTACGTCACATTAAACAAGAGCAGTCAGGTGACTCCAGACACTCACCTCTACAGTATTTGAGTGGACTCTCGCACACATACACACACACACGCACACTCACATACACACACACACACACACACACACACACACACACACACACACACACACACACACACACACAGATGAACATGATTCGGAAGATTGAGGGTAAAAATGTATCTATGGCACAGTTTGAGCTCACACCATTTGGCCTGATTATGTCAGAGAGCTGTCATACATAATAACATTTACCCAAGATATGACATTATGCCCCTGAAATGAAGTGGGAGGACTTGAAGTCAAGCCATTGGGAATATATCTAGGATGAAATGTTTTTCTCTCGATGCAACATTCTTCAAAAGTGTGTGTACAGTATATCCACCAATAATTACAATATAATGTGATGACATGCTTGACTACATATTGCTTATACATCCATACTCCTTTCAGATCAGTCGGGCAATGCATTGGATCCTACTGCAAAGCAGTCCCAAAGGGGACATCCTGGTCAACACACCGACAGACTAATGTAAGATGGTGCTCTGCTTCTATTCCATGACCCAGTTCAACTTGATGCCCACACTGTTGTTGGCTCAACCTAAGATTTATGTGGGAGAGCAGCTCTTGTTCAAATCACAGTTGGAGACAAAATAGCATACACCAGTAAAGTGGGAATAACTGCACCTTTTTCTCTGCATCAAACCTCTGCTTTTTTTCGCCATGCAGTTAAGTAGGCAGAACTTCAAGCACTGCATTAACACTTTGCTTTACTCAGCTTAAAAGGGCCCTGCTCTGTCTCTCCAACCCAGTCTCACGTCTGAACGTGTCACTGTCACGTTAATTAATCTATTGGGACGTGTTGTGTAACACGTTTCCTTGTTAAAAAACGTGTTGAGCAGGACGTAATTATCGTGTTACTATCACGTTGTATTTCGCTTTCAGCCAGAACCACGTCATCTGTCAAAAAAGCCCGACCCAAAATGGCGAGAATGTTATTTGATGCTTTTGACGTGCAGTTTCATACTCTTAAGCCTGCTTTGAGTTGTGGGTTAGAAGGAGCCACCTTCTAGCTAGCAGTTTTAGAAGGCTGAACCCCAGAATCCAGAAACAAGAACCGAGCAGGGACGGAGAAAAAAGAAGAATCCAAATGGGAAATGAGGTGAGCCTTGCTACTGCCGCTAGCATGATCATTTTGCTAGCAATTGAGCAAAACATTTTAAAGTTGATTTAACATGAAATAGTAGCCTATGCATGGGCAATACTGTGAATTCAGAGTAGGCTTGCACAACTTATAATTTAGCTAACGTGCATGATGTAATGTTACGTTAATCTGTAAAACAGCTGTTGTCTGTGTAAATTAACATTGTAGCCTAATATTGTTAGTGTGGGCTACAGCTAACAGCTGGGAGGTAGCCTATCAGCCAGGCATGTATAATCGATAATCATGATGAACGTGAATAGATTTTGTTGCGAAAACGCGCATTGTTTTAGGCCACATATCAGCTATAAAACAATTGTATTCTGATACAGCAGTTCTCCAGATGTTAGATATTCACTTATATTATAATATAATTTTGTATTTCTTTAACCTGATTAAGAGAGGGGTTTAATTCAATAGAGAATTGCAATGTTTGTAGCCCATAATATTAGAGAGATTAGGCTAGATTTAGATTAGATTCAACTTTATTGTAATTTAAAAGAGTAGGCTACAGGTACAGAGCCAATGAAATGCAGTTGACATCCAACCAGAAGTGCAAAGAAGCAGTTATGTAGACGATCAAGATTAATTATGTACAACAGTTAGATAAATAGGCAAGTTTTCCAGATGACATGTGTACAGTGACAGAAATAGCCTATACAGTGAATATGGAATGTGTGTCTAGCCTACAACAAAACAAATTGATAATAATACATAAATAATACATAATAATGATAATAATAGCAGTAATTACAGTAGGCCACTCGCACTGTTGTTGGTGACGTGTCTGTTTCCTATTATTCCATGCCACTCTCCTACTGTCTCCTTTACTGCCCTGCGCCACTTGCCTACTGTCCAGCACAACTCGTCTACCATCTCCTATGCTGACCCACGCCACTCACCTACTGTTTCCTAACTGTCCAATGCCACAAACTGTAACATTAAGCTGACACAATCTTGCTGCACGGTTACTTATCTGCATGCAATCACTATTGCCAGCTGTTATGAGTAAACATTATATTGGGACACCAATATATTTCTGATTTCTGATTCACGGGCAGTGTATTTGCTACTGAAGAAAAGGAGAACACATAGTAATTGTTCTTGGATTGAGATTTAGAGTAAGGTTTCTATTGATCTTTTTCAGATAAGGCCTCTTCATTTTCATCTGTGAAGGATCTACATGGACTTGGTCTGGATAGCCTTTCCTGTTTTGATGAGCCAGTCGGTATGTATTTGACATTCTTTAGGATAAAAGGAGCCATATGTTATCAAAAATTCTACACCCATATGTAGAAAAGCTTTGTTGCTGTTTGTTATTGTTGTTGTTGAAAACTACGTTGAATGCAAAGAGATGCATATGTCCCTTGGGAGGAGAGGGATGTGGATGATTGAATTGTCCAACAGACATAAAAATATGACTGTGTATGATTGTGTTTGTGTCTGTATATGATTTTTTTGTACTTGTTGCATTTTAAGCATGCTTATATACTTTACGCCATGTCTAAATTGTCTTTATTGCCACTTGCAGGGTCTATAGGAGAAACCCTATATGAGCCCCAGGGTGAGTAGTGTATAATTACTTTATCCCAAGATTGATTTTCGTAGAAAGGTGTTCAAACCAAAATCAAACCAAAATCATAGATAGATAGATAGATTTATTATTTGTCCTTTCGGAAAATTGTTCTGCGCCATACAGTAGACAGTTAGACAAGACTGAATACAAGACGGAATTCCCCTCACCCCAACCGCCCCCACCCTACCACACTCCCACACATACACAACATCAGGGCAGAAGGCACAGACCCCACTACACATTTATAGAATGATAAAGTGCAGTTGTGCATACTGTGATAGTCCAGCTGGAAAGAAAGTGCATGGTCCTGCAGGTAACGTCTTGTTCATCAATGTAATGCTAGTTGGAATGAATTACCTACTGGCTCAATTTGTTTGGAAAGAAGGTAGCCTGAACCTCCCTGATGGCAACACCTCATATGCCTGGTGTATGGGATGTGACATATCTCTATTATTTGCATGACCTTTCTTCAACACCCTTCTTTCACAGGTCGTAGCAATACTGTCTGGTTTTTGCCCCTCAACCTTGCTGGCCATGTTAACTATCTTGCTCAGTTTGGTTTTTTTTGGTCACTGACAAAGAGAAATACCAGGTAACACAACAAAAAAGTAGCATGCTCTTCACAAATGAATGATAGAAAAGTAATATATCTCTATCCACTCTAAATTGTCTTAGTTTGCACATAAAATGCAGCCTCTGCAGCCCCTTTTTATAGATGGTGTTGGTATTACTGTCCCATTGCAACTTATTATCTATTATTGTGCCTAAGTACTTGTACTCGACTACAATCACAACATCCTCACCATTTTTAACCATACACTGGGGGGGCTGGCTCCCAGTTCTGTACTGTAGTCTATTATTATTTGCTTTGTTTTCTGTATATTTAGAAGATGACAGCTGGACCTACACCATTTCGCGAATTGATCCACCCAGGCCCTGTAGTTGGTCTCCTCGCTATTCTGTATTAACCCCACTATTGCTGTGTCATCTGCAGATTTTATGAGGTATGTAAACGTTCGAAAAACGCAGAAGAGCCCCGTATAAGAGCCCCAGTGTGATAGGCTGGTTGCTGTCATGTGACACACGCCACCACAAGAAAGCGGAAACACATTGTAGAGCCGTGTGGGGTAAGGTAAGTTAAACTACGTAAATTTAGTAAATAATAATTATAACAAATAGTTGTTTTTTGTTGTTTTGAACAAAATATAGAGATACTTATCCTGACCAAAACTCCTTCATGCTGTAAAACAGCTAGAATCACGCGAAATCAGTGCAATTTCTTAGTCAATGTCTTATAAGTGTAAAAGACGTGGAGAAATAGCCTACGTAATAATTAGCTAAATAAATCATTGTTCACTACACGTTATGGTTAAATTATTGAAATGAATGCGATGGTGATACAATCCTGCTTTTCAATTAGTTGACATGGTGTTTGACATTAAATTATAATGAGGTCAGTTTCATGTAATAAGCTATTTGTTTCTTTGGGTCTGGTTAATTGAAATTAGCAATTTCTTAGTACAATTCAATGTCTTATAATGGTAAAAGACGTGGACAAATACATGATAATTAGCCAAATAAATCGTTGTTCACGACACGTTATGGTTAAATTATTGGAATGAGTGTGATGGTGATACAATCCTGCTTTTCAATTAGTTGAGATGGTGTTTGACATTAAATTATAAGCAGGTCAGTTTCACGTAATAAGCTATTTGTTTCTTTGGGTCTGGGTAATTCATGTGACAAAAAATTCTGTTATAGGCTACTACTGTTTTTCTGAAAAACAAAGCAGTACAACATTTCTATCTCCAAAATAATGCATTGTACGCTTGTGTGTACTACGTAGTGCATGCAGCTTTCAATGTCCAAAGTAGCCTATACTGATTTTCCTGCATAAGAACTACAAATACTCCTCCAAAACTACAGTGTTGACACTTGAAGTTGTGGAGTTACATTTTAGTAGCCTATTCTATAATAGCATAAATACCCACATCGGTTTTACCTTTGTCCCACCTGTATACAACATATGTCTATGAATTGCAGTAGTGATCAAATGAAAAAGGAAAGAAAGGTGTCCTGATGTGTTGTTTAGGGATGGTCCTGCAATGTTTTCTCGACATATCTTTATGTCTTTTTTTTCTCCCCTCTACTTATGTTTTCACAGATCCTTGCTCCTGATATCCCGATGTATGGGTTGCACTTCATTATATGACTCCAACAGAACACTCACAGAAAGGAGAGTAGTATCAAACTACAAGACAGCCAGCATGTAAGCAAGGCCTTGTTTGTCCTTGTTTGGCTACTCATTTGTCTACTTCCTGAAGAGGCTGAAGCATGCTGGCCTCCTTGCTTCCATTAACAGCTGTGTTATGGAGTGCATCCTCACATCATGGTCTACTGCAGCGGTGGATACAGAGGACAATTGGCAGGTATTTTACGTCACTTTTACATTACTTTTACTGTGATTTTGCTAGATATGGTTGTCGCTGTGCTAAATATAGGCCCATATTGTAGATCGAGAAACGCATTGTACAGCTGATACATCTTGGGCTATACTATTAAGGGACAGCTGTATTGACCACCTAAATCATATATTTTCTGAAAGCCTATAGCCTCTAGATGTCAATTAATATACATTAAGACATGTCCCACCTTCCTACTGACTTTGGTGCATCATAAGGCGTACATAGGCCCATAATGTAGATCAAGAAACACATTGTACAGCTGATACATCTAGGGCTATAATATTAAGGGACAGCTGAATTGACCACCTACACCATATATTTTCTGAAAGCCTATAGCCTATAGATGTCAATTAATATATATTAAGACATGTCCCACCTTCCTACTGACTTTGACATATCATAAGGCGTATATAGGCCTATATTGTAGATCGAGAAACGCATTGTACAGCTGATACATCTTGGGCTATAATATTAAGGGACAGCTGAATTGACCACCTAAACCATATATTTTCTGAAAGCCTATAGCCTCTAGATGTCAATTAATATACATTAAGACATGCCCCACCTTCCTACTGACTTTGGTGCATCATAAGGCGTACATAGGCCTATATTGTAGATCGAGAAACCGATTGTACAACTGATACATCTTGGGCTATAATATTAAGGGACAGCTGAATTGACCACCTAAACCATATATTTTCTGAAAGCCTATAACCTCTAGATATCAATTAATATACATTAAGACATGTCACACCTTCCTACTGACTTTGACATATCATAAGGCGTACATAGGCTCATATTGTAGATCGAGAAACGCATTGTACAGCGGATACATCTTGGGCTATACTATTAAGGGACAGCTGTATTGACCACCTAAATCATATATTTTCTGAAAGCCTATAGCCTCTAGATGTCAATTAATATACATTAAGACATGTCCCACCTTCCTACTGACTTTGGTGCATCATAAGGCGTACATAGGCCCATAATGTAGATCAAGAAACACATTGTACAGCTGATACATCTAGGGCTATAATATTAAGGGACAGCTGAATTGACCACCTAAACCATATATTTTCTGAAAGCCTATAACCTCTAGACGTCAATTAATATACATTAAGACATGTCCCACCTTCCTACTGACTTTGACATATCATAAGGCGTACATAGGCCCATTTTGTAGATCGAGAAACGCATTGTACAGCTGATACATCTTGGGCTATAATATTAAGGGACAGCTGAATTGACCCCCTAAACCATATATTTTCTGAAAGCCTATAGCCTCTAGATGTCAATTAAAATATATTAAGACATGTCCCACCTTCCTACTGACTTTGGTGCATCATAAGGCGTATATAGGCCTATATTGTAGATCGAGAAACCGATTGTACAACTGATATATCTTGGGCTATACTATTAAGGGACAGCTGAATTGACCACCTAAACAATATATTTTCTGAAAGCCTATAGCCTCTAGATGTCAATTAATATACATTAAGACATGTCCCACCTTCCTACTGACTTTGGTGCATCATACGGCGTTTGCAGGAAGGTGGACCATGTGCTAATGTATGTTAACTCACATGTATAAGTGACAAGCTTTAAGAAAATATATGCTTTGCATGGCTAAAATTGCTTTACCTTTATGTTGGAGCTCAAAATCATATGCCCCATTCATTCGCCAATTTACAAAATAGTGTGATGTATACATTTATGTCCTCCAAAGTTTGCAGGAAGGTGGGCCATGTGCTAGTGTATTAAGGGACAGCTGAATTGACCACCTAAACCACATATTTTCTGAAAACCCATAGCCTCTAGATGTCAATTAATATTAATTAAGACATTTCCCACCTTCCTACTTACTCTGGCATATGATAAAGCATACATAGGCCCATATTGTAGGTCGAGAAACAAATTGTTCAGTTGATACAATTTGGCGTACACTATTAAGGGACAGCTGATTCAACCACCTAAACCATACTAGGACTTGGCCCACCCTCCTTAAATACTTTGGCACACTATTTGAAAGGCATAGACCTGCATTTTATAAGTGGACTTTATAGTCATCAGTATGTTTGAACATGTCAAGAGATACACTGAGATTGTAGTTTCTTTCTTTGTACACTTGTTTTATTTCTATTTCTAATTTCCAGGTTGTCAGCTGTTTGGTTATCCCCAAAGCAGAAAGACATGCCAGGAAGGAGCAAGGCAAAGCCCGGGGATTTTTCTGCAGCTGTTCCTGCCCGTTATAGAAGGACTGCTCCTGAGAATAGATGGGTGTCTACATCGTTTTGCAAAATGGGTCTTCTACACATGATGTTTGTCAAGCACTGCTCATTGACTGGCCAGGGGTCCTCTGTATTGTGACCACTGGTCAAAGGCGCCACATGACTGTCTCAAAGTCCTCTACATCATTCCGGTGATGGGACTTCTGGCCTAGTCTGACAGGATGGGTCTTGTGTTACTGTGACCAGACGGCTCAACAATGCATCATTCTCATCCATGCCCTTATCGCCTCAAGACTGGAGTACAGCATTCTCTATGGTCTTGAAAAATATTACTGTCTTTATTATTATTATTATTATTATTATTATTATTATTATTATTACAGGTCTCTCTGCACCCGAACCAGCAGGTTCAGAGGAAGCTTCTTTTCTGTGGCTGTCACCCGACTGGACTGTAGCTCTGTATCCCGTGGTGTATACTACGAATCTCGATTAGTCGGTTAGCGAGGTATGTTGCGCTCAAAGCCAGGGTATGCTGTGACACGAAAGTGGATCTGTTTTAGTGTCGCTGTATCACCATGGTATCTTATGCTGTCAACCAAACCTGGTCGGGAGGAGGTTATGTGCTAAGTTATAGCTCAAATCGTGTAATCTACCGCCCCACTGACCAATCAATTGTCTTAGAAACGAAGTTATCTCACGTGTAGGATTCTGTCATATATCGTACAGGTGGAGCTCCACCTCTACTAACATTTTGGATCTCGGATGCACTTTAATAGTGCTGTGCGTGCAGATATCCCACTATGGACGTGCATACCATACAACAACTGATGACAGTTGATTTATTTGATGTTATAGGTTAGACACAAAAAATTACCGCAGTGTAGATTAAGCTATCGCTCATAAATGCGGAAGTAATTGTTTTTAAATAGAGGCGGTCTTGTAATTGTTTTTAAAACGTGCGTCTCCACGTTTCACGATTGGCCAACGTCATCCCAACACCGAGAACGCGCACAGATCTGAGCTGGAAGCCTAGTTTGACAAATATATCACATAACTGCTATCGTAGTATCACTTAACATATACCCCTGAGTCAAGGCTTTGTCAAGCCTCGATATGTAGACATAACCTAGATATGTCTAACGTGCTTCGTAGTATACCCCACCGGTGACAACCAATTAACTAAGCCCCCAAATACCCTATCCCACCCATAGTGTTATTTATTTACAAATGCACATACTGTAATTACAATTATACATAACCATATTCTACTGCTCTTCATGCTCTTATAATGTTACTGTTTCTGCGCTACAATGGTACTGTTACCACACTGCACATATCTGTCTATATGGTTCATACTGAATATCCATATTTATTCTGTTTTTCTCATATGTTCTGTTAATACACTGCCCATATTTATATCTAATGTATATTACTCTAAACCACCTGCTGTAAACCAACTGCATATTACTGTCTACACAACACTATACAGTATTTCTTGTCCTGCCTATGCACCATCTGTCTATACTTTGTATATCACATTGCACTTTTGCTTTGTACAGGGTTCCCACGGGTAATAGAAGTCTATTCCAGACATGGAAAGTCAGGGAATTTTTATCATTTTGGGGGCAAAGTCATGGAATATCAGGGAATTTTGTCGTAGTAGTTTATGATGTACTAGCCAAAATGCATAACATATTTCCACATAGTATTGGTGTATATCTGGTTATTAGCTTTACAGCTTGCTTGAGTAGCCCAACTGTGTTAATTCAATGCCTATTTATTCATCTCCCGCTCTAAAAAAGTAAAAGACTCTTGATGCGGGTGCTCTGAAATCATTGGTCGGTATATTGTAAGTCATGGAAATTCAGGTGTTTTGTCAGGGAAAAGTCATAGAATTTTACATTTGACTTAGAGTGGGAACCCTGTTTGTACTTTTACTCTGCACAATGACAATAAAAGTGAATCTGATCAAATGTAAATTATTATTTAGTGCCTGTAGTGCTGCTTTGTATTAGCATATACCTTTGCTGTTTGTTTTATGTGTATTGGACAACCCCCTGTTTAAAGCAATCACAAACTTACATATTTTGATTGATCTTGATACACAGATGTGTGTTGTGCTGAAATAAACCCAATTTCACTTATCTTAGGTGCTGTGGGACTTTTGATGCACACGAAATCTTAAGAAATGGCCGTTCAGAGAGCATTGTTTTGACAGATGTTGACCAACAAAAGTTATTAAATCATAAACAAACCATTAAAACATCCATATTTTGATTGAATATGATACACAGAGATGTGCTGTGCTGAAATAAACCCAATTTCACTTATCTTAGGTGCTGTGGTACTTTTGATGCACAAGAAATCTTAAGAAATGGCCGTTCAGAGAGCATTGTTTTGACAGATGTTGATCAACAAAAGTTCTTAAATCATACACAAACCATTAAAACATCCATATTTTGATTGAATATGATACACAGAGGTGTGTTGTGCTGAAATAAACCCAATTTCACTTATCTTAGGTGCGGCGGGAATTTTGATGCACAAGAAATCTTCAGAAATGGCCGTTCAGAGAGCATTTTTTGACAGATGTTGACCAACAAAAGTTCTTAAATCATACACAAACCATTAAAACATCCATATTTTGATTGAATATGATACACAGAGGTGTGCTGTGCTGAAATAAACCCAATTTCACTAATCTAAGGTGCTGTGGGAATTTTGATGCACAAGAAATCTTCAGAAATGGCCGTTCAGAGAGCATTTTTTGACAGATGTTGACCAACAAAAGTTATTAAATCATAAACAAACCATTAAAACATCCATATTTTGATTGAATATGATACACAGAGATGTGCTGTGCTGAAATAAACCCAATTTCACTGATCTTACCTGCCATGGCAAGTTTGATGCACCGGACATACTCAGAAACTACAATTGAGACACCCATATGGCCAGACCGGCCTAGGTAAGTGTCACACCCATTATTTCATGAAATGTCAACATGTGGCACATATTTTGATACAGGGAATGATAACAAACGTGTTTGTCAAATTTGAGACCTCTAGCTGCTTGTATGTTGTCAGGGGGCGGAGCCAAAGATTGGAAAATGTAGATTTCTAGGGGGCGCTATAGAGTCTATGAATGTGTGAGGTGTGATTTTACGTATCTCATATATTTTATGTCATAGGTAGATGTCACATGCCAAATTTAGTCTGTTTATGAGGTATGCAAGTTAGAAATGCTAACCCTAGGTTTAGATGGCCATAATTTGCATAGGTCAGACAGGCCTTGATAGGATTACACCAGTTAATTCAAGATAGTACCAACATGTGGCACATATTTTGATACAGGGAATGATAACAAACTTCTTTGTCAAATTTGAGACCTCTAGCTGCTTGTATGTTGTCAGGAGGCAGAGCCAAAGATTGGAAAATGTAGATTTCTAGGGGGCGCTATAGAGTCTATGAATGTGTGAGATGTGATTTTACGTATCTCATATATTTTATGTCATAGGTAGATGTCACATGCTAAATTTAGTCTGTTTATGAGGTATGCAAGTTAGAAATGCTAACCCTAGGTTTAGATGGCCATAATTTGCATAGGTCAGACAGGCCTTGATAGGATTACACTAGTTAATTCAAGATAGTACCAACATGTGGCACATATTTTGATACACGGGATGATAACAAACTAGTTTGTCAAATTTGGGACATCTAATGACTTGTGTGTTGCCAGGAGGCGGAGCCAAATATAGGAAATATTGGATTTCTAGGGGGTGCTATAGAGTCTGTGAATATGTGAGATGCGATTTAACTACACACTCAAATATAACTGCTTGTGTGTTGCCAGGAGGCGGAGCCAAAGATTGAAAAAAAAAAAAAGGATTTGTAGGGGGTGCTACAGAGTCTGTGAATATGTGAGGGTTGAGTCCATTTCACTATATTTTGTGTCATCCAAGGATGTTACATGTCAAATTTAATCAGTCATATTCTTGTTAGAAATGTGAAACCAATGTGTACATGTCCATGAATTGCAAAGGTCAGACAGGTCAGATAAGCTTACACCAGTAATTTTCAACTAATAACATGTGGCACAAATTGATATAAAGGGCATAGAAATTGGCAACTGGTTTGCCGTATTTGAGACCTGTAGCTGAGTTTGTATTGCTGTAGCTTCCTGGATGTGTGAGGTCATTTCACTTTGAGGTTTCTGAATGTGTGAAGTAATTTCACTCCGATCCCATATTTACTAACCCTAGGTTATTAGGTCATAGGTCAGACAGGCCTTTGTAGGGTCACACCAATTACTTCACAACATTAGCACATATAATGCATGTGATGAAAACAGACTTATCTGAGGTTAATTTAAGCCTTGACCTTGCTGATGAAAACCAGAGTGCAGTCAATCAGTGGTCCAAACATATAGAACCAGTACAAGTGAAAGACAATTGAAGTAATTATTTACAGTCCTTTACTATCAAATATGCTTTAATGTACATTGATACATGAAGGGGATATTGAAGTACTCAAGTCCCAAAGAAGGATGACAATACAATAGTATTATAGTCAATTAACATAACTCAATAAAGAATATGGTTACAATTTCAAGCATGATTTAAAGAAATTGACTTTCAAAAACTAAAAAATGTGCGTTTTTTAAGTGATTATGGATTTTTATAGTCTAAGAGCAAAAATAGCAGTATTGCTTAAGCCTATATGATGCACCAAAGTAAGTAGGAATGTTGGACATGTCTTAATTCATATTAATTGACATCTACAGACTATAGGCTTTAAGAAAATATATGGTTTAGATGGTCAATTCAGCTGTCCCTTAATAGTGTAGGCCAAAATGTATTAGCTGAACAAAATTCTTCTAAGTTACCCTAGCAACAACCTAGCAACCAACATAAGAACCATAGCAACAACCTAGCAACCATATTAATTACCCTACCAACAACCTCACAACTACCACCACAATGTCAACCGAGCAACCACCATTGCAACCAACATGATTAACCTTGCAACCAGCATAGCAACCACTTTATTTGGAATAGCAACCACCATATCTACCCTAGCAACACCCTAGCAACCTTCTTGGTTACCCTATCAACAACCTAGCAACCACCTGTACAATGCCAACCTAGCAACCACTTTGATAGTCAACCAACATGACTAGCCTCGCAACCATCTCAATTACCCTAGCAACCAGCATAGCAACCACTTAATTTAGTATAGCCACCACCATATCTACTCTAGCAACACCCTAGCAACCTTCTCAGTTACTCTATCACCAACCTAGCAACCAACATGATTACCCTATAAACCTGCATAGCAACCACTATATATCCTGTAGCAACACCATAGCAACCTTCTCAGTTACCCTAGCAATAGCTTAGCAACCACTACCATAGAAACCCCTATGTTTAACAAAATACATGTAGAAAGCCTCCAGGGTTTCCTGCAGAAAATTGGTTAGTCAAAGTGGTATGGTGGGGTGGGGTGTGGTGTTCTTGTTTGTACGATACAATAAAGACTCCACCATACAAACTATACCACACTATACAATTTTTTACAAATAAGAACAGTGAATTAATGTGTGCAACTTTAACAAACATTATACAAACTATACAACAATGAAGTGGAAAAGAATGCAAAAGAAAGAAAAACAACATTTTCAAAATGTGCAAACGTAATCACAGTCACTGCTTATGGCAGAGCTGACAGCATCGCTACAGCCATCCTCCTTGGTTTAAAAAAACACAATTCAAGGGCCCTTTGATAATTGCACTCTTTAACAAGTGCGGACCATTTATGCTTTCATGCAGGCTATCAGACTGTTGCCCTGCAGCCTGTTCTGCAAGTCTATCTTGATCTATACATGGAGAGTAAATGAAGTTTAGATTATTTTAGACTTTTGTGTAAGATGTGTAAGATTTACACAAACGATGATAAATAACGCGATGACACCACCCGCTGCAGACCATAGGATGTGAGAATGCGCTCCACAACACAGCTGTAAATGGAAGCAAGGACTGAGGTGTCAAGGCCAGCATGCTTCAGCCCCTTCAGGAAGTGGACAAACAAGGCCTTGTTTACATGCTCGCTGTCTTGTTGTTTGTAGAAGGACACTGCTTTAACAGCTCCTTTGTGTAGGTGTCCTGTTGGAGTCATATAATGAAATGGAATGCATACATCAGGATATCAGGAGTGAGGATCTGTGAAAACATAAGTAGAAGAGAGAAATTTAAGATATGTTTAGAACATTTTGAGCTCCAACACAAAGGCAAAGCAGTTTCAGCCATGCAAACCATATATTTTCTTAAAGCCTGTCACTTGTACATGTGAGTTAACATACACTAGCACATGGCCCACCTTCCTGCAAACTTTGGAGGATATAAATGTATACATGGCACTATTTTGTATATTGTCAAAGTCAGTAGAAAGGTGGGACATGTCCTAATGTATATTAATTGACATCTAGAGGCTATAGGCTTTCAGAAAATATATGGTTTAGGTCAGTGTTTTTCAACCACTGTGCCGGGGCACACTAGTGTGACTGAGGTGTCAAGGCCAGCATGCTTCAGCCTCTTCAGGAAGTAGACAAATGAGTAGCCAAACAAGGACAAACAAGGCCTTGCTTACATGCTGGCTGTCTTGTAGTTTGGCACCACTCTCCTTTCTGTGAGTGTTCTGTTGGAGTCATATAATGAAGTGCAACCCATACATCAGGATATCAGGAGCAAGGATCTGTGAAAACATAAGTAGAGGGGAGAAAAAAAAGACATAAAGATATGTCGAGAAAACATTGCAGGACCATCCCTAAACAACACATCAGGACACCTTTCTTTCCTTTTTCATTTGATCACTACTGCAATTCATAGACATATGTTGTATACAGGTGAGACAAGGGTAAAACCGATGTGGGTATTTATGCTATTATAGAATAGGCTACTAAAATATAACTCCACAACTTCAAGTGTCAACACTGTAGTTTTGGAGGAGTATTTGTAGATCTTATGCAGGAAAATCAGTATAGGCTACTTTGAACATTAAAAGCTGCATGCACTACGTAGTACACACATGCATACAATGCATTATTTTGGAGATAGAAATGTTGTACTGCTTTGTTTTTCAGAAAAACGGTAGTAGCCTATAACAGAATTTTTTGTCACATGAATTACCCAGACCCAAAGAAACAAATAGCTTATTACGTGAAACTGACCTGCTTATAATTTAATGTCAAACAACATCTCAACTAATTGAAAATCAGGATTGTATCACCATCACACTCATTCCGATAATTTAACCATAACGTGTCGTGAACAACGATTTATTTGGCTAATTATCATGTATTTGTCCACATCTTTTACCATTATAAGACATTGAATTGAACTAATATATTGCTAATTTCAATTACCCAGACCCAAAGAAACAAATAGCTTATTACATGAAACTGACCTCATTATAATTTAATGTCAAACACCATGTCAACTAATTGAAAAGCAGGATTGTATCACCATCGCATTCATTTAGATAATTTAACCATAACGTGTCGTGAACAATGATTTATTTAATTGTCAATCATGATTTAACAGTGATGTGTCACATGACAGCAACCAGCCTATCACACTGGGGCTCTTATACGGGGCTCTTCGGTGTTTTTAAAGCGTTTACATAACTCATAAAATCTGCAGATGACACAGCAATAGTGGGATTAATACAGAATAGCGAGGAGACCAACTACAGGGCCTGGGTGGATCAATTTGCGAAATGGTGTAGGTCCAGCTGTCTTCTTCTAAATATACAGAAAACAAAGCAAATAATAATAGACTACAGTACAGAACTGGGAGCCAGTCCCCCCAGTGTATGGTTAAAAATGGTGAGGATGTTGTGATTGTAGTCGAGTACAAGTACTTAGGCACAATCAGAGGCGCACCTTGTCAACAGGCAAGGCAGGCAACTGTTTGGAGCCCCAAGCCACTAAGGGGCCCCCGACCTGGTCTCAGCGCGTTTGCCGGTGGGTCGAGCGAGAATTTCGTCCATAGAGATTGAATGATATATTTATTTTGCGTGCTCCTGTCCTGTTGTACAAACAGTAGGCTACATCTGTACATATGTAGGCCCTATGCTATGGCCTTATAAACAGCGGATCTGAGTTCAAAAGAGTTAAAAGAATCCGCACATATTTAGGCTACTGTGGTAGCCTAAACGTCAATCGAGGATGCAGTGATGACGGATCAACATCGGAGTTTGGCATTTAGCCTACTCAATGAAGTTAGGCTAATGTTAATTGACAGAAAGATTGAACATGGTTTGCTACATCTATACGCCAGTAAACTTCAGCTAGCTAGTTACAGTAACAGTTACAACTAGTTAAGCAAGGAGACGGTTAACGTTATGTTTGTAATAGGGCTGTCAGCCATAACATGTTAATCACGATGCAGTAAGGACCAAGCATACACGTTAATTTTTTAGAACCCGATTGACGCAAAGTGCTCCAAAAACACAACATTTCTTCTTTGTTACATTGCTCCGGAACTGTTCATCGCAGCGAGATGAAACCTTTAAGAGCAGAAGTGGGGCTTTCCAACGAGACTACACACTTGCCTGTACGATCAAGTATGGGTATGGGGGAAAAAATCATGAAATTAAATCAGATTGCATCATATTTACAGTCTACAGTTCTTTGCGTTTACCTGCGCACCCATTACTCTCGTTTGAATTACTTGCGGACCCGTGATCGCATAGATATGGCAAGCATCTCAGATGAAAGAAGAGACACAGGGCTATCCATTGGTACCATGTATATCCTTCTGGGTTATACAACAGACGAAGTGATAGCAAAATAATAACTTCATATTGCTGGACTTACCCCACGTTTTTGTCTGTTTTTATGACAAAGCATGTTTATGATGCAACTTTATCGTGTGTTTCTCTATGGCAAAGCATGTTCATAATCCGGTTTTCAGATCCTAGCAAATTCCTGCGTGGCATCCAATTCAAGGCTCACATTGCATCCCAATTTGTTCAACAAAGAAACCCCGTTTTTGCCTCTACTTTGTTCATGGCAATGCAGTTAAAAAAGTTGTTGTAGAGAACCATTATGAGTGCATACAACATAGGCACACAGGCTAACGCGCAAACTCGGGTCAAGTCAGGTCAGATCAGTTCGTGTCACAGATATAGAGCGCAGAGAGGTCATTTTTCATCACTAAATTAAAAAAAATGCCATTTATTTCTGTAAGGCGCACACCACATATGTCTGTAAATTGCTCAGCCCCAGAGAATCCCTCCACCACGGCAATGATTTTGCCAGATTCAGGACAGTCTGATCTACACACGCATACTGTAAGGCAAGTCGAGCTGCCAGCTTGCAGTACATGTCAAAATATAAGAATTTTTATAATACGCTTTTGTATTTTTATTATTTAACATAATAACCTAATGGTGATATAACATAATGGTGATAACACTTGTCGGTAGGGCCCTCTTGGAATTTTTGCTTGGGGCCCCCACAGACTCTAGAATCGCCTCTGGGCACAATAATAGATAATAAGTTGAATTGGGACAGTAATACCAACACCATCTATAAAAAGGGGCTGCAGAGGCTGCATTTTATGTGCAAACTAAGACAATTTAGAGTGGATAGAGATATATTACTTTTCTATCATTCATTTGTGGAGAGCATGCTACTTTTTTGTTGTGTTACCTGGTATTTCTCTTTGTCAGTGACCAAAAAAAACCCAAACTGAGCAAGATAGTTAACATGGCCAGCAAGATTGAGGGGCAAAAACCAGACAGTATTGCTACGACCTGTGAAAGAAGGGTGTTGAAGAAAGGTCATGCAAATAATAGAGATATGTCACATCCCATACACCAGGCATATGAGGTGTTGCCATCAGGGAGGTTCAGGCTACCTTCTTTCCAAACAAATTGAGCCAGTAGGTAATTCATTCCAACTAGCATTACATTGATGAACAAGACGTTACCTGCAGGACCATGCACTTTCTTTCCAGCTGGACTATCACAGTATGCACAACTGCACTTTATCATTCTATAAATGTGTAGTGGGGTCTGTGCCTTCTGCCCTGATGTTGTGTATGTGTGGGAGTGTGGTAGGGTGGGGGCGGTTGGGGTGAGGGAAATTCTGGTCTATATTCCGTCTTGTATTCAGTCTTGTCTAACTGTCTACTGTATGGCGCAGAACAATTTTCCGAAAGGACAAATAATAAATCTATCTATCTATCTATCTATCTATCTATCTATCTATTATTTTAGAAGATTTTGGTTTGATTTTGGTTTGAACACCTTTCTACGAAAATCAATCTTGGGATAAAGTAATTATACACTACTCACCCTGGGGCTCATATAGGGTTTTCCCTCTATACCCTGCAAGTGGCAATAAAGACAATTTAGACCACCATGGCGTAAAGTATGCATGCTTAAAATGCAACAAGTACAAAAAATCATATACAGACACAAACACAATCATACACAATCATATTTTTATGTCTGTTGGACAATTCAATCATCCACACTCATCCCTCTCCTCCCAAGGGACATATGCATATCTTTACATTCAACGTAGTTTTCAACAACAACAATAACAAACAGCAATAAAGCTTTTCTACATATGGGTGTAGAATTTTTGATAACATATGGCTCCTTTTATCCTAAAGAATGTCAAATACATACCGACTGGCTCATCAAAACAGGAAAGGCTATCCAGACCAAGTCCATGTAGATCCTTCACAGTTGAAAATGAAGAGGCCTTATCTGAAAAAGATCAATAGAAACCTTACTCTAAATCCCCATCCAAGAACAATTACTATGTGTTCTCCTTTTCTTCAGTAGCAAATACACTGCCCGTGAATTAGAAATATATTGGTGTCCCAATATAATGTTTACTCATAACAGCTGGCAATAGTGATTGCATGCAGATAAGTATCCGTGCAGCAAGATTGTGTCAGCTTAATGTTACAGTTTGTGTTAGGAAACAGTAGGTGAGTGGCGTGGGTCAGCATAGGAGACGGTAGACGAGTGGTGCTGGACAGTAGGCAAGAGGCAAAAGATAGTAGGCAAGTGGCACAGGACAGTAAAGGAGACAGTAGGAGAGTGGCATGGAATAATAGGAAACAGACACGTCACCAATAACAGTGCGAGTGGCCTACTGTAATTACTGCTATTATTATCATTATTATGTATTATTATCAATTTGTTTTGTTATAGGCTAGACACACATTCCATATTCACTGTATAGGCTATTTCTGTCACTGTACACATGTCATCTGGAAAACTTGCCTATTTATCTAACTGTTGTACATAATTAATCTTGATCGTCTACATAACTGCTTCTTTGCACTTCTGGTTGGATGTCAACTGCATTTCATTGGCTCTGTACCTGTAGCCTACTCTTTTAAATTACAATAAAGTTGAATCTAATCTAAATCTAGCCTAATCTAATCTCTAATATTATGGGCTACACACATTGCAATTCTCTATTGAATTAAACCCTTCTCTTAATCAGGTTAAAGAAATACAAAATTATATTATAATATAAGTGAATATCTAACATCTGAGAACTGCTGTATCAGAATACAATTGTTTTATAGCTGATATGTGGCCTAAAACAATGCGCGTTTTCGCAACGAAATCTATTCACGTTCATCATGATTATCGATTATACATGCCTGGCTGATAGGCTACCTCCCAGCTGTTAGCTTTAGCCCACCCTAACAATATTAGGCTACAATGTTAATTTACACAGACAACAGCTGCTTTACAGATTAACGTAACATTACATCATGCACGTTTGCTAAATTATAAGTTGTGCAAGCCTACTCTGAATTCACAGTATTGCCCATGCATAGGCTACTATTTCATGTTAAATCAACTTTAAAATGTATTGCTCAATTGCTAGGAAAATGATCATGCTAGCGGCAGTAGCAAGGCTCACCTCATTTCCCATTTGGATTCTTCTTTTTTCTCCGTCCCTGCTCGGTTCTTGTTTCTGGATTCTGGGGTTCAGCCTTCTAAAACTGCTAGCTAGAAGGTGGCTCCTTCTAACCCACAACTCAAAGCAGGCTTAAGAGTATGAAACTGCACGTCAAAAGCATCAAATAACATTCTGGCCATTTTGGGTCGGGCTTTTTTGACAGATGACGTGGTTCTGTTGGCTCATTGAATGCGAAATACAACGTGATAGTAACACGATAATTACGTCCTGCTCAACACGTTTTTTAACAAGGAAACGTGTTACACAACACGTCCCAATAGATTAATTAACGTGACAGTGACACGTTCAGACGTGAGACTGGGTTGGTCTCTCATAGCTCAGTCTAGAGCTTTCTACTGCTACATTAGCTGGTGCCATGCAATAACAGGGGCACCTTTACTGATCTGCTATTTTGTTTTTCTCAAACAACAACAACAACAATAACAACAACAAAAGGATTACATAGAGAACCCAGTGAGTATCTTACTGGATGTGAGCCTATGACTTTGCTAAAAGTTGAGAGTGCTTTCTTCTCCTATCAATACAGAAATGATCTATTGCAATAGTAATGTGTTTCAAGACATGATCTTGCCCTATAACACTGTACTGCTTAGGGAAAGATAAGGCACAGATTTGGTGTGGTAGTGATTCAAGTATTCAAGGGATAAAGGAGTTCAAAGATTGAGTCAGGGAACTCTGATGAACAGAAAATGCACGTGTCACCAACATTTATCTTTCATAGAGCGACTGCTTAGATGGTTTGTTCATGATCTCAAAAGGGGTCTTAAAATTCACACTCAGCATTTGTATCGTCATGCTCAGAGCGATGGAGAATGAACAGGAAGTCTCAAGAGCTGGAAGAGTGATTAGACCATATCACTCTGTCTCGATCACCCAACATTCACATGCCCTTCTTGAAGTTTTCAAGAACTTCAGTTCCGCATGGAACATTCCAAATAATAAAACAGTCCTGCACTGACATCTCTGGGGTTTAGTCTTAATAGTTGTCTGCCAAGGTGCCAGTTTCCCATTCACACATCATGTATTACTGGTTACATGGGTGACAAGTTTATGTCATAACAGAAGGAAGCCAAATGCAAGGTATTGGCAGAATTTATATTCATACTGATGGAATTACAGATGTAAGCTTATAGAAATAACTGTGAGGCAATGTAAGGCCATTTAGCTAAAGCATCAATTAACTGTGTAGTAGATTGCAATCAAGATCAGGAGCACTATATTATTCCTCTGACGGCAACTCAAAATTATAACTATTTTTTTGTTTTTGTTTGGTGATCGCTTTCACGCTATTTCACCGAGATTATAATAGGCTATGGGCTCAGTGCACTAGTTCGCAACAAACTTCATATCGCTTTGGTTTTCACTCAAACAAATATTAATTAGGCCTACTTCTGATGAACTATGATCAGTAGGCTTGTAAATGTTATATTCTTTACCAACTTACAATACTGATACAATTGACATACTGACCGTGTTTGGAGAACAATACAGATAGGGATGCATGCTGTCTTAAACCGGGTTAAGGAAATGATGCACCCGTGAGTTCGTCTCATAAAAAGCGAAGTGCGAGGTGGATGTCGACTGAGCGCAATGATATTTTAATTGAACAGTATCACTTACTTCTTTACTGAACGCAGCGCTGTCAGCTTTGAGTCTCCGTGGGCACTTCTCGTGATTATGGATGAAAGCGGAAGAAAATCCAACAGCACGCGACACTCCCTTTCTTTTACACGCTCTCCGCGCGAGGAAAATGAACCGTCTCAGCATCGGAATGCGACGCATGCAGGGACCGCCACCACTTCAACCGAAGCTCAGCCGAACAGCTGATGGACTCTGTCTCGTTGTCTCTCTAATATGGGTCACGCATTAAATATTGATGTCACCCCTTCTCAAACCAGAGTTAATCCTGATATGAATATCGCAATGGGGAGTCTGTCGCTTTCTGTCACTTTGTAATAACAGAATTAAGCCCACCTGAGTAAAAAGAAAGGCTTGGCGCATAGTTCCTTTCTTTCGCTCAGTTACACTTGAGGCTGGAAATAGATGAGAAGATTCTCAAAGATGCTGACCCAGTTTACGATTCTGTTTATTAAACAGCTCCCAAAGGAATGAATGAATGCATCCCCCCATTTATTGTGGACTGTTGAAGTTTTCCCATTTTATACAAAAAACAAGACATCGACATTTGTGCCATACATTAGTTGCTGGCCTTCAGCCTAACTGGGACAGCCCCCATATGCAGTCCATTAATCACACCCAAGATGTAGTAACCACAGAGGGCAGAAGCAGTGTGACAGCTGGTCTCAGAGGTCCCGTTTATAATACTGTATGGGGCAAAACCTGCACCACACACATATAGGCTGAAACAAAATAATTACACAATAAAAAAGTCAAAAAGTTGTAGGGAAAGCTTTTTTTTCACTCCCACATTTTGAACCCATAAGAAACATCCTTATTGTTCTTCCTGAAGAATAAAAAGGGATTATGGAAGACTTGTAGTGGAAGCACTCACTCTACTTAGTATTGTGCAAATAACTTCTTACAATAAAGCTTTTTCTACTTTTGTTTGATCACTGAGGAAATGAGTCAACTAAATACTATATATTTTTTTTACATTGAGATGCTGCTGTACTGGTTATTGACTGTCTATGTGCACTGGTTATTGATTGTGCAGTTTGTACCATGTCTTGTCTTTTTTCTCTGCTATATTGATCTGTCTTCTTTCCCTCTTTGGGCCCACCCCTCAGGGGAAGAGAATGTTTCAGCCCTACAGCCTTATTTTTGAACATGTTCATCTCTGCTCTAGTCTGTTAGCATACAGTGTTAAAATGAGCATTAAAAGACAATTTGACCTATTCACATCAAGTGACATTATTGTACCCATTGCCAAACATGTTATGTATGCTTTAAACACTAAATGTTTATGTTTATTATGCTATTAGCCTATATCATCATGGGATTGTTTTTTGTCACATGATCAATGTTTTATACTTTATTATTAAGGATTATTTCTTTTGGGTTTGAAGATCCAAAGCTGAGAAATCTATTTTCCTTCTTTGAGGTCCCCATCACTATTGGTCCACGTACAGGTACATATCCACGAGGAGTAGAGACACACTATGGTCTGGTAAATAACCTCCCTTTTACCCAACCCTCAAGGAACAGTTACAAGCTCCACATGGTCAGTTCAGGACTTCAATAATTTCTCCCTACTCACAGACATGTGAAGGAGTTTGCTGCACCCACAAACCCCTGCTGTGTTCTCTGTCGATGAAGCTAAATATAAAACATCACCAGCTTGGGTACCATGGGTACCTGTAGGAACTAATTGTTTTACACACAGCTCAAATATTCAAATATTCAAATCTCATACAGTAAATATTTTAAATGACACAGCTATCACAGACATACAATGTGGACCTGCAGCCTGAATTACAGTTTTGGGATTATGTTTAATTTCATGAGAAATGGTGAATTCAGTTTCAACTGCAGTATTGTGATGTTCAGTATATCCAATTAAAATAGTATGTTGCTGTTTGTGGAAAGATCTGCAATGAGTGAGACAGAAGGTGTGCAGGAAAACCTCTAAGTAGTGATTGTATCACCATACTTAACTGTCTTTCCATTCACAAAAATATGATGAGATAAGAAAGTGTGGTCAAAATTACTCTGAGACTGCAGCTTTATTCATGATACTGGGAGACTGTATCCCACAGTAAATGCTAAGTAACAATCCCACACATCTGTGGGTGAAGCCAGTTCTTATACCCTTAACATACACACACACAACCACAAGATACTTCCCCCAACATTGATCCATCCATCCAGTTAGTATAAACAGATATAAGGATGTTACAACACCCCTTAAAGCTGCAGTTGGCAAATCTGACAGATTGAGGGGACTTAGCCAAGATTTGGAATGTTTACAACCAGGGTAGGAATTTCTCGGTGGCCACGACAGCTATGGCCGGTGTTGCCCCTTGCTTTGGCCTTGATGCCCCTTTGAAAATCAGAGGTTTACAGGCCACGGTGGCCTTGGTGCCCCTTTCTTTCAATATTCTGCTTTGCGTCCGACTAATAGACTATTTAGTCTTTTACGCAGTGGAGCAAGTGACAGCGCACGGCAAGAAAGAAAGTGCGTCCAAATTCACCAAATACAAAATAAATGTTACAAATATCGCCTAGATATAGGTAAATATTAAAATCAGAGGACAGCTGACTAAGAGTTTGTGAAAGTAGCCTTAATGATCACAAAATGCTACAGTAAGCATGCATCTAGGCTATTTCAGTTTCTTAAAGCTGAGCTGTGCTTAAATTGTTCAATACATGATTTCATAACAGGCCAAATATAAAATAAATGTTAAACATAGCCTAGATATCTGTAAATATTAGATGATCAGATGATTTACAGTTCTATGTCATGTCATGTTTCATGTTTTTGTAATGGTTCATTCAGTGATGCAGGTCTACTGCTGTGAATAAATACAACGTTGATCATTTTTATAGCCTGCTACTGTATAGTTAACTTTGGCCTTTGTGCCCCCCACCAAATATGCCCAACTGAATGCCAAGAGGGCTTGCCCCTAAAATGGTAAAATTCCAAGCCTGTTTACAACTCTCATGCCCCTCCCCCACTACCACCGAGCACCATCTCATCAGAGCGCACCAGACTGTGATTGACAGTCAGATCTTACACAGCCCTGCTCTGATTGGACCAGAAGAACCGGGAGCTGTAGATTTTTGCAAAACAAATAACAGGCTCTATATGGAGGTAGAAGTGCAGTTTTTTTTTTTTTAAACCGGCTGATTTATGTTGTTCTGTTGGAGCACAGTGTTGGTTTCAGTGAATATGATCCAAAAAATCTTGTTAACTGCAGCTTTAACCTTCTAATGGCCTAGGTATATTTGTGTTCTTGGGATGAAGACAATCTGACAGCCTACAAACAGTCTTCTCACTCTCTGTAAATTTCCACAGAGGAAGACTTTAGGGACACAGAAGAATGAAGGGAACCAGTTTCTCATAGCATAGCTGTAACAAGTCATCCATGATGCAGGAAGTAGATGCAGGTTTCTTTTATTTTAAAGTCACACCAGTCAACCAGCCAACTTGCAGCAGTATTAAAGCCAAGAATAACAAAAATGACAACAAAACTACAGTCCAAACTGTTTAGAAAACAAAACACAGAACAGGGCTTCACACTGTGTAGCATTACGAATGCTGCTCAAAGAAGGAATTGAAACAAAGGAGTTTAAGTACCAAAACATGTGATGACTACAACCAATAGGGAGTCCCAGAGTTCAGGTGCTGCTCATTAGGGTGACAAGGAAAACACAAGGAAATCATTCAATCAATAAGTGGGTGATGAGGACCTAATTGGGGCTACAGCTGTTTGAGTAGGCCCAGGAGTCCTCACAATAGCACATATGCATGGTTAAACTAAACATTTCAGTAGATGAGAAACCTATATAAAATTGATACCACAAAAGTGTGTGGAACTCTTCTGGGCCCTGTATTCAGCATGCAGCTACACAAGTGTACAAATCAGTGCAAATCAAGCAGGATATGTGTGAAGGGACAAGCATCCCTCCAAGCTAATTATTATATTTTTGTTAGCACAGCACATTCAAGAGAAGACTGGGCATCTGATTCATGGAGGTATAAGGAAAAACTGCCAATTTGACAAAACTGCACAGCTGTTTTCAGTACACCAATTCTGTATGGGTGTACGGTCTTCTTGGCACATCTGTAAAAAGGTAAAGTACATTCCACACTTTCTCTGGTTTTATTTCAATGGGCTTTAGAAAACACATTTGTGATGCAGAGAACATCTTTTGCCTCAGGGAGAATTCTTAAGGGTGTACTCAACAACCCTTTTATCACTGATGCGAACAAAGACCCTGCAACGTCAGTGGATTCCTCAACAGCAAATAAGGATGGCTATGCAGGCAAGGTGCAAGAGAGCATGCCTTTAAGGCCCATTCACACCAAAAACGATAACGATAACTATAAATAAATATCGTTCTCGTTAATATGAATGACTACGTTCACACATAAACTATAACGATAACGACATGAAGAACGATATCGTCGGGGATCACTTTCAGAGCGATTTTCACAACGATAAAATGTTAATAGCCAATCAGAACCCATCGAATTTTAGCCCTCACATTTAATAACACAATGAGAGACTTTGTTTATCGTTGTTCAGTGTGAACGCTTTTATCGTTATGGTTATAGTTATAGTTATCGTTATCGTTCTTGGTGTGAATGGGCCTTAACACTGGTGGTGTTCCATTTCACTTTTGTTCACTAGACCGGTATACACACCAATTATAACATTCTCCAACTCCATAAAATGGCACAGTAAAGAGGGTACTTCTGAGGATACCCAGGCAAACCTACCAGATGATCCTGGTCGTTGGTGAAGTTTGAAATCGCACGATAAGGAAGGCTAACAGTGTGTGGACATTTAAACTGCTCCATGATGAGTCTGACAGACGGAGGACACATTTACCTAGATCAACGCAGCCTTATGCATCATGCATGTCAGACTCCAAACTGATTGATCTTCTCATTAAAGTTTTTCTCATTCATCCTCATCATTCTGCGTAAATAGATCACTTGTGTGCAAGCTACCGAGTGAGAAACGTCATGTTTCATATTGTGTGTTTACAGTCACAGCTGTTGCCTATTATCACATAATTTTTTACTTAACCTTATCATCATCATCATTTTCATCAGGGACATCAATCAAAAGCTGTCATTTCCCCAGGCCCTGGCATTTTCACACTTCTGCAGTCACCATACAACCTGTTGTCACAAGAGCCAGTCAGCTTCACCTGAGATTAGCGCTTTCAGCCAAACACATCAGTCACAGTTGTATCATATTGCTTGCGGCTGGGTTGTGCGTACACAGAATAATCAGGTGTCAACAATGAAGCAATGAGCGTTATATGTGTGACAACTGTTACTATGCTTTGACAACAGGCAGGCTTGCCCAAATATGCATGTTGTGCAATAGTCATAGCGACAATCATTGTCTTAGGATGGAGATGTGGTGATGTGATGTGGCTTCGTTCTGTTTATTCAATAACTAATGAGAACACTCATGAATGTTTCACCACTTTGAAAGACATACACACAGAAACGAAAAAAGAGAGAGGGAAGTGCATCTTGATGTTGACTGAGTTCCAGATGTATGAGTGGGTGTGCAGCAAAACATTCTGTCTCTCTCTGTGGTCCATATCCATTATCCATAGCCCTGTGTGAAGGCATTCAAAATGCAGGATGCACTGTTTCTGTTTCTTTTTACTCTTGCATGCAAGTCACCACTAGTATTCACCTTATGTCATCATAACAAATCTCTGCAGTTGTTGGCAGTGGTTTGGATTTCTCATGCTGTCTACGTATACCTCAACCCCACCCCACTCCTACACCTCAATTTCCCCAAATCACACAGACACTCTGATATGTTGATGACCTCTAGCTGAACTCATATCTAACCTATCTGTCTCTTTACTGATTGTTATAAGGGTCATGAGGGTCAAGGGTTAAGAGGCCATCAATGAACCAGTTGAATATCTGCTGACAATCAAGGGATCCGTTTATTTTTACTTTTGGAAAAAGTCTCTCTGTGAAAAAAGCAGTGTGTAAATTGCATTTTTAAGTACGTAGAATGTGCCAATAAAAAGTGGGAATAGGTTACTGGGGAGGTATATCTGGCATAAAATGTTCCCTCTGCCAGGAGTTTGTTTGTTTCACCTTTGTGACCTGATTGATTTTGTGGTCGTGTTTGGCAAGCACTTTTGCAACTGAAAAGCCTCCAGAGCCTGAGACTTTATCGGCCTGCACTGAATTTTCGACTGCATTTTCTTCCAGTCAATCAATCAGAGATCAGCTAAGCGAATTTCTCTTTCTTGGACCCAGGCACTTCTTTCTCTCTTTTTTATTTATATCCCCGTCACAGTGTGCAGCGGAAGCTGAGACCGGTGGTGGCTCAGGCGCAGGCAGAGGCTGGCTGGCTCTCGCTCTCCACTGGCTTGTGAAAGTGGCAGGTTGAGCACCGTGACTGATCCAGGTGTTCTCCAAGCCACAGGCTGCACACTGACTGACTGACTGACTGACAGACAGACAGGCAGGCTCTCTCTTGGATGATTGGGTCTCTTTTGGACAGCTGTGCCTCTCGGCTCTCAGCCATGCCAATGTGGATGATGACACACCCACTGCAGAGCGGCTACAACTGTAGAGAAAGAGATTGACAGACCATTAGCCGCAGTACTATACACTACATAAGTGTCAGGTCAGGTTACAGGAAGAATAAGTACTGGTGTTTGCAGTCCAATGTAATTGAAAGCAGTGGCACATTTCAAGTTGATCTGTTCATAAATTGCAGAATTATTACAGTGTTTGCTTGATGGGCAATTGATTTCAGGAATTGAGTCTGCCAAGACCTATATTTGACAAGCTAAAATTTCCATGGAACATACTTGCTTTTCAATGCCATTTTTAAAAAAAAAATCAAATACGTGGAAGAGTAATCTATGCTACCCTTGAGATGTAAAGGAAGGAGACATGAATATTACACTAGTGAGAATCACAATCAAGCTCTTCCAGATTACCAGTGGTCAGTGTTACATAAAGCACATTGCTGAATGACTGCAAGTCCTCAGTACCTCTCACACACAACTGTGGGTGAGCGCATACTTTTAACTAGATGTACCGCAGAGCACAAAAATAAGTCACGCTGAAAGGCATATACTGTATGATTCTAACTGTCTCACTGAATTGCATTATGCACTTCAGCGATTACAACACCTCATTTTTACTTTTTTGTGTTTAACTAGGTGGCACTATACATGAAATGAGTGGTTATGGAATGGGTTGACATGGCCCTTTGAGATCAACATACAAAAAAATGGTCCTCCTAAACCCTACGGTTCTCGAGATATTCACAGAAAACTGTGTCTGCCCTACCCTCCTTTCGGGGGGTCCAGTCCAGCGGGAGGGCTACAGATCAAAACGAAAAATGATGGTTCCATGCTATCCATGTGGGGTTACATGCCCACCAAGTTTCATGTACCCTGGTCTTACAGTGTCCCGGGAATCCTTGACGGAAATTTGGACATGCGAAAAAGAGAAAAAAAAAAAGAAAAAAAAGAAATCTGACTAAACCTATATGACCGCCGCTTCGCTGCGCGGTGGTCATAATGATGACATCCTCAAGGGATAGCCTACTAAAACAGGATGTGGGTCAATAGTCATTATGCTGGGGGGATGTAGACCTGTGTTGAATAACTAGTGTGACAGACAGGAAGACACAGGCACCTAGTTCTGGAGCACTCTTAATCTTCAGTGACTAGATTTCCACCAATTAATGAAAATAACAGTAAATCATATTTGACATTGCTGTGTGAATGTTAGAATACATTATAGAGTAAGATGGTTTAGTTCTCTATTAGTATTGTTCAATCATGGGCGGACTGGCCATCTGGCATACCGGGCATTTTCCCAGTGGGCTGACGCACCTTTTGGGCTGATAGAATAGGCTATATAATTTAATAATTTTGGCCAACGATCGGCCCAAAGGAAGGACAATCAGCGGCCCATTGGTTACATTTCCATATTGACACTTGACTGATCCAATAACAGCTAATGTCAGGCCCCACCCCTCGCATTTTGGCTCAGCGCCAGGATTTTGTGAGCGCATCAAAAGTTAGTCGAAGTTGCCTAATAGTGCAAAAGTAACACCAATGTAGAAGCTTCAAAAATACAATATTGCATATGTCAGCAACATGTTGAAGTTTGTTGAGTTTGAATGAGGATGTAAGCAAGCATACAGAGCAGAGGGACAGTGAGCAGGTGGTGGAGCCTAGTTGAGACTACATGATAAGAACTCAGTGGTGGAGCAGGTAGGCTATGTGCAGGGTCGGACTGGTAGCAAAATTCGGCCCTAGCAAATTTCTCCTGGATCGGCCCACCACTGGACCGACGACACCCCCCCCCCCCCCCCCCCCCAAAAAAAAAACATTAAAAAAAATAATAAATAAATAAATAAAAATAACAAACACAGTATTATGCTGTAGCAACACTTCATAAACTGAACCCAAACATTTAGATTTGGACCTATTCCTAATCACAATAACACGGGGGTCTGGGGGTCTCTCTCTTTAAAGTGATTTGAGAGGGACAGGATTCAGGGATAGGCTACTAAAGACAGGCTTATCTTCTGTGTGTCTCACGTAATGTTACCCCATGCATTAAACCAGGGATTTTCAAACTTTTGTGGGCCGGAGACCCCTCATGGAGTGGAAAATTCTCCAAGGACCCCTCAAAATCGCAACACATAAAACTTAAGTTAATCATGTAGCTGTATAGCTTTTTTTTCTGTTAAATGCTTATGTTATATGGATTTTAAAAACATAGAGTGCCAATACCACAATAGTCATGTTAGCAAATTTTGACAATATGTAGGATTTTTTTTTTTACTGTAAAGGATTGTTGTTTCTTTGTCAAATGTAGGCCTATTGTATTGAACACATAGTGTTTGCTTCACATAACTTTCATTTTGTTGGCGGTTAATTAACAGTAAAGTGTTTTGACGTAATGTATCAGCAGATCAACTGGGCAAATACTGATACTGTAGCATTTTTCGCCATATACTATGTCAGGGCCCTCGGAAGTCTACCAATGAAGTGTGGAGATACATTGAGCCTCGTAAATGGGTGTAAAACAGTGATTTATTTGCATAGCTAGCCCGATGCCGAAGCACCACTATTGAAAAGCTGTTGGTAGCATAGGCTAACTAGCGCCAGATTTTGGAGTAGAGGGGACAAGCCGAGATGGGCTAGGAGACATACGTTTACACTCGGTATCATGTTTCAATACACTTTAGGTCAATATCACACCGGAATTCTCCTTTAAAGTCGTAGTGTCACAATTGCGTCAAAGTCCTGAATCAGTCGGTTAACATTGGTCGTATAATGTTATCCAGTTGCGTGCAGTGAGATTTTCAAATGCATTCTTGGTGCCGCCCCTCGAGTTGGGCCATTATATTATTCTTGGCCAGACCCTTAATCTTTCAGATTTGGGTCTGGAATCTCCAGTCTATAGTAACACATATATTATCATCTAATGTTGTGATAGACATTTGTATCAAGTTGTGTTCTATTATGACAAGATTTGAACTTCCATTTGCTATTTATAGCCTGCAGGCCTCATTGACCTGAGCTCATGCAAGTGAGAAAGGGGAAGATTCTGTTGGGGAAAGGTTCCAGGGGGGGCTGGCATAGAAGCAAAGAGGGGGAGTCAGGGTGTGTTTGTGTGTGTGTTTTAATGTACATAAGCACACATGCAGTCCAATTAAATCAATAATTGTGTGCCTGGACTCAATTTTATACACTGGCCATTTTCTCACCCATTCATTTCTAATCGCCTATCATTTTTGACCGGGAATACACATGAGTGTGCTAAAGTTAAATAAAACACTCAAATTGTTATGAAAATGATCAACATTTGGTTTCTGTGTTAACAAAGTCATGGAGCCTCATGGTAGTCAGAATAAGTTAACAACATTTTTGAGAGAAAAGAGAATCGGTCACATTTGACCGCAAACACAACAGGAGGATTAACATTCAGGGACCAATTGTGGACAAAAGGTACATTATTGGAACCCTTTAGTAAATGTTCAGGCAAAAAGTAAACTCCTAACAACGACCTTCCAAGATCCACGGCTTTCATTTAATCTCTAATCAGCCAGCCACCACTTTGTGGCATTTCAAAAGCTTACATGTGGTGAAGGGTATGGTGGTGAATTGCAAGCACGAGGGGTAAAAAAAGTTTAGAGCGCTTTGAATCCGGGTTAAGCTCCCTGTATTTTGCTGGTGGCTGTCAGTAATTGGAATGATTTGTTCTCATTAGTGGCAAACGTGACATACCTGCAGAAAACAATGACTTATCAGAGGGAAAAAAAGCCACAGCTTCTCATTAGTATTCTTTCATAGGCTAGTGTTAACATGACAGAAAAGACAAAGTAAATCACTCAGATGGCTCCCAGTCCAGATACTGTAGGTTTATCACTGATAAACACAGAAATTTGATCGCTGGCAAACCCGAGCTACTTTGTGCTTAAACACTAAGAGTTTAACATTGTTATTGATTTAGTTCTAGTGAATTATCATACAACTCTCAATATGGTATGATGAATTGGTTTTGAAAAATGTGCCTCTTTGTTTTTGTGTATAGCTGCATCTGACTAGGCAATAAAAGCTTTCCAGCTGAATGATACATACAGAGTTGTCATAGTGGCAGCATTTTCCAGAGGAATCAGTATTTGGGTGGATTTATTTCACATTTAGCCACATGCTGTCACAGTTGAGAATTCCAATGTATGCTCTAATTACATTCTGTTCTACCAAATGTTGACAGCATAGTGTAACTGTGCTGGATGCTCAATCAATAATACACAGACAACAGAACCAGAATGTTGCAATCGTAGGTTGTTGAGGTGCTCTGGAATTGTTCGGCTGAAATACTAAAGAAGCAGATGAAGGTCTCAACAGACACACTACGATGAGTCATGCACCTTCAATTCAAACCTGCACTGCTGAAGAAAACCATTCAAAAGATCCGATCAAGAGAAGTTAACTCAACCCAGCAGATGGCTGGAACCTCACATTGCAAACGGGACTCATTTTGTAAAATCCAACAACATTTCAGAATGGAGAATTTAATACACACACACACACACACACACACACACCTTCTACTGCTGTGCAGGTTGTCTCAGGTAACTGCCAGATATAAGCGGTTAAAAAGCTTCCCCTGGTGGTCCGTTTCAGCTGTATTCATTTTTAAGCTAGTGGAGGAGGCTAGTCTGTGGCTGTCTCTGCAGGAGAGCTTTGTGTGTTGCACTTTTTTGTTCTGTTCACAATTATAAGTGGTTCCATTGTGGACTGCTATACATCACCTAAGGACTAGGCCTACTACTGCACTCTTACTCTAAAACTGTGTTGTTTTAACACAGTTTAAAGATGGCAGGATTCTTCAGCAGAACAGGAGTCTGTCATATCTGTGGTTGTATTGTTATGGCACAGCTGAATGAGTTTGATGAAATAATTGGATTATTGTTGCATTATAAATAAACTCAGTAAGAATATTTCTATTTTGTTTAATACTGATGGGGTTGATGAAGCTTGTAGAACACACACACACACACACACACACACACACACACACACACACACACACACACACACACACACACACACACACACACACACAATAACATATGAACATATGAAGGGAAGCAGGGAGTTAAACCACTACATCACTATGATTTGGATCTTCACTTGTGTCTTTGGAAGGTAAAGGCAATATTATTATGTCTGCAGTGGAACTGGCCATGGTTTTGGACAGTCAGTTTTAATGACCTGGTCATCATTATCCTTATAGGACTTGCACGGCTCACACTGTGACCAAGGTTATGTATCAGAGGAGATGAAAGCAACCTTTGCTTGGGCTCCTGATTGCAGCACAAGCCATCTTTTAGCTCAGACGCGTGTTCGTTTTCTCTCTCTCTCTCCCACCACCACCCGCTGACTCACGAGCAGGAGATGAATAGCCAGCCTGTTAATGACAATCAGGTGCAACTGGCAACTACCTCATTACTAACCTGCACTCATCTGAACCCCCCCCCCCCCCTCTTCTGCTCCTGCTTCTGCAAACTGAAAAACATTTTAGACTGATGATCAGGGCATACAGAACCAAATGTGGTTTAAGAAAAAAAGGTAACATAAACATATCTAATCTACAGACAAGGCAAAGAGATTTTGGAATGTAGGATCTATATGTATGTTGACTTGTATAATAAATGCATCTGTTCCATGCCTGTTCTTGTAGGCTATATTATATTGGAAGCGAGGGGATGTTTGTGCAGACTAACCTGCTGTGAGTCTGTATGTCTTGGACACTTATGGGTCACTGTGACCACGGAGGAGAAAGCCTTCTCTGGGGAAACGGATCTGGCCAGGCTGACAGGCAGGAGGAGAAGGACCCTCTGCGAGATGGCAGGAGTTTTAAATAGAGCCACTCACTGAAGTTAAATCCTCCTGCCCACATTTGCAGCAGCATCGTTTTCCCATCTCATGCATTCCCGCTGTCTCGGCTCATCCACGAGTCCCTAACACGTATCAGAGAAGCAGACAGAGCCTGAGGAGAGATGTTTTTTCTCCCCTCTATTTCTCTCGGTCTTATTCATTAGACCTTTATTTGTTTTTGCACTGCGGGATTCCAGGATGAGCAGTGAGATTGACCTTATCTGAATAACTAAAGTCTGGGGTTTCTGCACTCCCTGATGCCACATCCCTGAGGAGCAAGCGTTCATAAAAATGTATGCCAACAGACGCAGGCAGCGCAGACCCCCAAAAGCAACCTTGACAGGACCGGCAAGGTCACCCCTGAGCAATTATCTGCTGCTTCATTACTTTGCTGTGCACTTTGTTGTTCCCATGGAAACGCGCCCGGGCGCTGACAGATGACTGGAGCCAGAGCCGGCCTCCTACGCTGTCTTGCCACACTTCCCTTCGTACAACGCCGCTCGCCGATAATAACACGCTGAGGGACTGCGGCGCATTGTTTAAAATAAAACAGCCTTCAGAGGTGCGGTGAGCTATGGCCATACACAAATAGGCCATGCCGCTACAACTGGGACAGGCTTTCTGAATGAAGCACAGCTTAGATGATGATTTTATGCAGGCTGGTTTATCCTCATGAAAAGGGGATTTTAATACTCAATATACTCAATGTTGAATATTTTAAAAAGGTGACTTATTTCAAATTATATTAATGTAATATGGTGACTTTCATTTATGAATTATAAACCTAGACATTTATGGTGTTGTTAATGACATCCTAAGAAATATGTTTTATAAAAAAACACAGATAACATCATACAATTCTAGTATACTTCTGCATTTGGACATACAGCGACAGAACCACTATATCCTATTCTAATGTATGTGTTACATATTTCTCTCTCAGGGTTGTAGAGGCTAAACGCAAGTAAACACAGTTTATCCACCTCTGAAATTTCAGAAATAGAGTTTATCCACCTGTTATTAGTGTTTATCCACCTCTCAAAAGCACCAATTGCAACTTTTACCATTCAAATATCACACTGTATTATCCACATTCACAATATGTACACTCATCAATACTCTAGTAATACCACCGATGTTGTTATAAAAATTGGACAATAAACTCCACCATCATCAAACATGTTCTAAGTGCCTTTTTAAAAAAATTAGATACCGCATGGCACAGTCCACCTTACCGTGATCACAGAATTGATAGTTTACCCACTCTTATTTTTCCACTACACCCCTGCTCAATGCACAAGAGCTGAAGATGAGCCACATGCCAATGCTGCTACTAAGGAAATAGTGCCCCCTAATGAAGATTTCATGAACTTCTGCATGAGGAGCCACAGGCACTGGAAGCACTGCCTCTTACTGAACCTCTGTAGGTCTAAGGCATGTATGCCAGATGTGTATCTGTGTATCAGGATGTGTATCTAATTACTCAGCTCAATAAAACTTCAGTAATTGTCTATTAATAACATTAGAATTGCATAACATAACTATAACAGATATAACTAAACATAACATATCTATTACTGTAATAACATTAGCTTACAAAATACAAAATCATTGCACATTCTTTTTCAATAATTTATTAATAGTCTGCAGCAAAAACATTTCATCAACCCAGTCGATACAACATAGACTTTATGGAGACATGGTTTGTTTCAAAGGAGTCTAAAGATATGTTCACTGCCAAAAGAATATGGGCATGAAAAATGCACCATTTCCCAGGGAAATAAGTCTAAACAAAGCAAGTAAAAGCAAATCTAGTTCAATTATCCAAACGCAGGCAATTTCCACAAGGGATCTTGTAAGATATGAGACAGTGGTTGCTGTAAGTCTCTTTGCAAAGCCACCCAACAGATTGTTTTCATAGCCTGTCTGACAACAGTGACAGGTTCATCCTAATAAAACAGCCAAACAGCTTGTTCAACAGTGCTTGCTCCTGCTTGTTGCCACAGCTCACACTCTCTCAGTGGAGAAGAAAGGTAGCACGAGCACAACACGAAAAGCCTGTAACACCGTGGGGTTTTACTTAAAGCACCCACAGCTAATTATACCTCCCTCCCCCTCAATTGCTCTCTCTCTCTCTCTCTCACTCTCACACACACACACACACACACACACACACACAAACACACACACACTCTCTCTCTCCTCGCCTGAACCACAATCCACCCTTAATTACATATGTGTGGGTTTCAAACTTTTATTAGCAGAATGATAAAGCACTGGTGCTGGAATGTATAAGTGTATTTGAGTCAACAGAATAATTAAGTCAGGATGAGCCCATTGTGTGCTCGGTCTCCTGCTTGATACTCTTTTGTATTCAAGTTGGAAAACACTGTTTCAGTTGACATCCGTCTGACTTTGCTTGTGTGGGAGATGAGAGGGAGGGGGATAGGGAGCAGGGTGGGTGCGAGGTGTGTTCACACAGTCGAGAACGCAGAGCCACATCCTTGCGTTTCGTATTTTTCCCCCTCGCTGAACGCTTTCTTAATGGGCTCCTTGCCTTGCCACTACCTTAATAGTGCGAGAAGCATGTGCCGTGTTTCTATCCATGCATGATTAGCGTCATGTGGGAAAAGCAATGGATTTTTCACACTTCCCCTTCCCCCTCCACCCCTTGAGATTCATAAATGATAGCAAATTAGGATAGATGAGAGCATAACAAATGACTACAGATTGCATTACTGTATTTTTATGTGACTGGACCGAAGTAAAAGCTTTCTGCCTCCTTCTGTTTGAATGGTCAGTATTGGCCGAGTGATCTAAAAAGACTGAGACCTGACCGAGTGATCTAAAAGGTGTTGTATCTGTGTGTCTGTTTTTGTTACAGTGCTTTTCAATCCCTCTGCCGATACTGCACTCTAAGACAAAATTGCCTCTGCACTTTCCTATTTGTCCTCGAAATGTGCATAATGGCTCCCTAATGGCCGACACAAAGCACCGGCATGGTCTGTGGTGGTCTCAGAAGTCCAGCCTGCTGTTTATTGCCCGTTTGTCTGCGCTATGCAGTGGTGCAGGGAGCAGAAGTCCCATTGAAGGCTTTAAGGAAATGAGCACACACTACAAAATTTACAGTGTTAAAACAACTCTGTAAGAGTCAATTTTAACACTAGATCAGTGTTTATTTTGTCCCAATCTTGTCAGAGTTAATTTAACACTCTATCGAGTGTAAATAATCCAACTCAGATACAGTGTTGGAACACCTCTGTATAGAGTTAAAATGAACACTTAGAGGTGTTAACTTTCTGTTACACTAGAGTGTAGAGTTAAATTTCAAATCTGTTTCAGTGTTTATTTTACACTAATTTGTGTTGGAACACCTCTATATATAGTTAACAATTAACACCAGGAGGTGTTAACTTCCTGTTACACTAGAGTGTAGAGTTAAATTTCAAATCTGTTTCAGTGTTTATTTCACACTAATTTGTGTTGGAACACCTCTATATATAGTTAACAATTAACACCAGGAGGTGTTAACTTCCTGTTACACTAGAGTGCAGAGTTCAATTTCAAATCGGCTTATGGGTTAATTTTACACTAATTAGTGTTATTATTTGCTACTGAATAGTTTGGTACAATACTGATTAATACAACAACATTTTCTGAAAATAATTGTTATTTAGTTATATAAGTTATTTAGCTAAAAAACACCATACACTGAACTCTTGCAGAGATTTTATTGCAAAATCGAATACCAGTACAAAACATTACATTAGCACAGGTGGCAATGGGGGACCAAGTAAATGTTTTCATCAGAATTGTAAGACAATTGCTTGTCAAAAGCTTTGTGGTAAAATAAGTCATCAATGCTTACAATATGAAACGGTCCAGGTCTCTCTTCTATACAAAATGCACTGAAATGGTCATGAAACCCCAAAGTCACAACTTCACAAAGAACAAGATAAGCACAGTTATCTTTCAAAATGATATTGACAATTTTTTTGAACACAGGCATATCAGACTGAACGCCACAGCACACAAATAAACTCAAATGATACTCACTTCCAAAATATTTTACCCAGCTAGTTGTATGGGCATCATATTGTGAGCTGATATTAAGACACTGACATATAACTTCATATCCCTCCAAATTAGAAACCACTTCAATATGTATTGGTCCATGCTCAAATCTTTCAAAATTAAATGTTTCCCAGTAAAAGGCCATCTGTGACTGATGTGCCTTCACCATAGTTTTGGTTACATTTTTGAAGTTCTTAACGGAGCGTTTGAAAAAATTATGCTTAGCCTCGAACCTCATACACCAAACATGAAGGAGGGGGCCTATTTTTCTAATACAACGGGGATAGTGAACTAAAAAATGGTGCTTGGGTATGAGTCGTTTGCTTGGGAATACAGTCTTGAAAAGGCTATGGTGCTCTGAAATTAAATGCTTTAGAAAACAAGCCATGCCTTCAGTTACACGAGGGGAGAACACAATATATACAATTTGTAACAGAAGTAAAAATAAGTGCCATACAGAACTTGTACTTTCAAAGAGATCTCCAAATATGAGAGGTGTGTTGCGCAATAAACACCATGCTTGACATGCATTTAGACCAAGATCTTTGCTATCATCCATTTTCAAAGCAGTTGGTCGATTTTTTCTTTCCAGGTATCCATAATTGAAAGCATGAATCCGTTCACACAAATCAGTTAGCGTAATTGTTTTGGTATCAACCAAATGCTGATAAACAAGTTTTAGTTCATACTGGGCCACACCCTCTAGGACATCATGCATGATGTCCACAGCAAAGTTCTCACAAGAATGGTAATAGGTAAGTCTATTAAACAAACAATCTCTCTTCAGACCAAAACTTGACAATAACTGTGGATTTTCCCTTAAACTGCTGCAGTGTTGAGAGTGAAGTTCTTTAGAACGAAACACAATGCCAGGTTGATCTTCAGAAAAGATCCTCTGAAAAGCTTCCTTCTCGGCTAAACAAAAACGACAGCAGTATGTGGCACTGAATGATTCAACGTAGCCCAGTATACTATGAAGTGCAAGGTTGTCTCCAGTGATCTGCACAACACTCCCTCTTAATGGGCTATCAGATACTGGGGTAGGTACACCATCTGTTTCCAGACGTTTCAAATCATCGACTAAAGGTTTCAGAATAGCATCAAAACCATACTTTTTAATGTCATCCGTGTGAAAAAGCAAAAGTAGTTGAATGTTCATTAATACAGAGTTAAATTTAGGAGGAAGATTTCTCAAAATAAAATACATGCAACCAAGTTTGTGGATCCCTTTTTTGGACCCCAAGGGATTAGCTGTTTCGAAATCGTCATAGTATAGCTGAAGCTGTAAAGCACTCTTCTCAAAAGCAAATAATCGGTTACTTTTCACATGTTCACCATCACAAATATCTTCATAAAAGCAATCTTTGTTTTCTTTGATCTGCTGAAAGGCCTTTAGTATTTCTTGGTTACTGAACATAGACTGAATCGTTTTTAGGACTGGGACATATATACACTTATCAGTAACAGGAACCTGACTGTACATCCCAGTTTTTTTGTCACGTCTAACATCAAATCTAACACCTAGGACATATTCTACTGGTTGCACAATTTTCCACTTGTCTGTATAGTATCTTTGTCTTTTAGCTTCTGTATTGAATTTTGTCAATGGATTTTCAATTGAACGGAAACATCTCTCAACTGTCTCACAAAGCTCTGATGGAATATTACTAAGAATGGTCTCCTTTGTTTTTGTTTGTATGTCTTCAACCAATTCCTCAACTGCCTCAACTACTGCCTGAACAGTGCTATGAGCTACCATTTTAGCTTGAAACTGTGCAACTAAAGACCCACACATATCATTCAAGTTAATCTCACCCCCAGAAGAGCCCTGCTTTATCAAACTTCCACTTTCATCCTCATTACATACAGCTAGATCATTGTCAAAGGTGTGCAGAACTCCATCATGACGATCACATCCACTGTCCGACTCAGAGAGACCCTCACTCTCGTTTCTCCCACCATCTATTTGACAGGAACTGAAAGAAACTTTATTTCCATGAATCTGAACTAAATGCTTTTTAAAGCCAGAGTAAGTTCCGAACACTGATGTGCATCCACCCTCTGCACAATTAAGACGCAAATATTTTCCTGGATATAGGCCATGATGAAACTTTAAATGGCGGCAAATTGAATATGTATTTGAATGTACGTTTTTGCAAACAAAACAAGTAAACATAACTTATGTACTATTACTTCTTCAAATTTAGAAACCTGGCCCTAAGTTCCCTCACTCTTGGCTTTTCTCTGACCATACCAACATCGATGTTGTACACAGCTGTTTGTATGAAAGTGTAAAAACCATCAAGGGCCTCACTATATGACGTTCCAAAAACAAAGTGTGTTTTGAACAGCTCGTCAAATGCTGCTACTGATGTCTGTGCTCTGCATGGAATTGCCTTGCTATCCACGATGATGTAGAACTTCTGTATCTTGTTCTTCTGTTCGCCAATGCAGAGCAGAAAGGGCTGAGACGGTTCGAGATTGGTCAAGAAGATTTGAATGCTTGCACCAACCTGCAAAACCAACACAAAAAAAGGAACTCACTATGCATTAAGATATTCCAACTCAATATTTGCAGTCAATTATCTGTAGTTTTTCTCAATTGTGTTTTTTTTTCCTCTCAATCCTTTTCTCCACACTATATTTACTTATTACAGACAAATGTCTCCCTACGCTAGGGTTTGTGTTCAAATTAACAAATTAGGTTCAAATACAAGTTTTGTACAGATTGTGACACAAAAAGATTCAAGAGTTTATTTATGGCAATAAATTACCGTTTTACAAGTTCTGCAACCCTTAGTTGTTCTGAACAGGCAGCCTATTTGCTTAGGAAGAACTGTTAACATTAAGAACTTACCTGCAGATACCTCACCAAGTAGTCCTCTGCTTGGAGGGCACTGATTTTCGCAGACTTCTTGTGGCCCTTAGATGTTGGAGGAATGAGATGCAGCAGCAAGCACAGTGAAGCAATGTCACGGTCCCATCCTAAGCAGTTTAGTGTTGACAAAGTAAGCAGTGTTACAAGTATGAAACAGGAAGTAAAGACTGATAACATTTTCAAATGAGCTCAACCTACCACCATCATTTCCTTGTGCAGAGCTAAGGAGCTCCTCAACATGTAGAGTTGGTACTAGCCCCTTAGCATCTTCAGTGATGTGTGGTCTGAAAAACGTTGGCCATCTGGCTAAGAACTTCCCTGATGCCTCCTCTCCAAAAAGCATCAGAAAGTCCTGCTCAATCTAATATTAAAACAATAGAATGTTAATACATGGTACTCGGCCCTTCTACCCATAGAGTATTTAATACCCACACTTTTACGGAACTAAGCATTAACGTGATGTACTTGATGACATTCTCCCATTTCTTAAGTAATGTACAATATTACCATGAAAGCACAAACATTTATAACATTACAGTGCAAATTGGGCATAGCTGAGCACATCTTAACATTAACCTTAATTTTTAATAGCATGATCATATTTCACAATTAAATGTAAACTCACAAGGCCAGGTATGTCAAGAAATCTTGGGAAGGTGTCCAGAACATCTACTGACTTGTCAGGATCACGGACAAGTTTCTGTCTGTGTTCAAAAGTGGCCTTCATTTTCTCCATAACCAGTGCTTCATCGGAAGAATGATTCATCATAGATATTGCCTCTTCGCAATCTCGATCAGTCAACTGTTGTATGGTAGAAACCGAGTCTCTTGCAGCCTTTGGACCACCATTGCATTGTTCCACTGCTACCCGAGACCTTGAGCCATCAGATAGGCTTCGTTGTACAGTCTTAAGACGCCATGCAATGTACCCAGAGCCTGATGCTGCATCATAAAAGTGTTCCTTTTGGGAATAAAAATATATAAATTAGTCACTTTCAGATTGCTAAATTGACATTTAACAACTGCAATTTAGTTCACAATACCAAACTTACATATCCATGCTTCGACAATGGGTCCTCAAGATATGGGAACAAGGCCACAATGCCTTGGGCATACTTCACTCGAACAGCTTGGGAAGGGATCCGTCTGAAATAATAGTATAAAGTGTTAAAAGTAGGTATTGGGACATCATAAAGGCATTTTGACCATCAAAAACTCTTGAAACATACCCATGCACCTCCACCATGTCAGCAACCAAGATATTCACAAGCTGTCTCCTGGTTCCATCTGACAGTGACTTTGTTTTAGTGTACTCTTGAAAAATCTTCTCCCCCCCTGGCTTTCTTTGAAGAACTTCATTGACCATCTGCACATATAACACATAAACACATACCACAATACACATACAACCAATTACACTCAAACATCAACAATGAACACTCAAGGAAAACAGTAATTTTACATTTATCAAAACTGCTTACATTTTTGACTGCTTCTCTATGACTCTGGTCATCCCTTCTAATTTTCTTGTTTGGAGTCTCACACGGACTGTCATCCAATATAACAGTGGAGGCATCTGAGGGGTATGATGCTTCAGAAGACACTGACATATCCTCTAAATCGAAATCTTGTAAAACAAGAGTTTTATTTAACTTGAATCACCACAATAAGCATATAATGTCAAGAACAATGCATATTTAAAACTTTCATGCAATAGAAAAATATGACATTCCTGCATTACATTACAATTACTTACCATCATTCACATACACCTTGAACAAATCCTCCCCCTTCTCCAACAGTTCAGAAAAGATGTCCGGGTCCACTTCTGTTCCAGAAGAATCTTTGTAAATGACCTCAGCGTCAGGAGGCAGTCCAAATTTTTCTACGACTGCACAGAGCGGCATGTTATCATTAGTACTTCTCAAAGGGTTGCAAAATCAACATGTATTGGTCAGTAATAAAGCATGTTTAACCTGCTTGGTGGAACTGCTGGTAGTCACAGGTCCCATCACTGTTAGTAACCTTGACATATTTCTGCTTTTCTCTGTACTTTACTTTCACAAGCATTCTCTAGAAAAGAAGCTAATTTTAAATGTAACAACAAAGGTATAGTCAAGTTTAGGCTACTAAGATTATAATTAATACTACTACTACTACTACTAATAAGAATAATAATAAATACTTTGTCAATCTTACCCAAGCTAGGAATGACACAAGAAAATCCACAACACTGACAGAGTTGTTATTAGGGTAATTATGACCAAGATAACTGTCAAGATAATTATCCAGTACTGCAAACATAAGAAAATACAGGAGAAATTGACCAGAGCATTCCAAGGAACAATTTAGATCTCAAATTTAGATCACTGCACATTTTATTAAAAAAAACAGAGCTGATGCTGTCTTGCAAAATAGAACATAACTCATGGTTTGTCAATAGCCATATAAAGTTATAGTTCTATCTATACGGCAAACTTGACGATGACGATAAAATCAGAAGGTTCGCTTTGCACCCTTTCACTCGCGTGCACACACATAACCTCTCTCCCTTTCCCTCCCCTTTCCACTGCCACTGCAGTCGACTTACTTCTTCTATCGTAACTGAATGCCAATCTGTTGGCATTTTAGTGCAGGCATGAACTAAAAAAAACCTAATTCGAAAATGTTGCCTTCTATTGGATCATTAATTTGTCTTGGAATGACTGCCCATGTCTACAAGAATTTCGTTAGTCAATCAGATTTAACGTTAGCAACTTCAGACTCCTGAATCTGCCACAGACACTAGCAGCTACAGAATAAAAAACGAAGTTGAGAAAGGCACATATGACTACAAATACACGAGAGGGCTGGATTATTAGTGATCCAATACCTTTTTATCCGACAAAGACCATCGACTACTCACAAATTCGCTAAAATGCAGCCTTATATTACTCCGTTTAACCAAAACTAGCCTGTTGTTAGCTAGCTAGCGATAGCTAACATTTTATCAGTTAGTTCAGTTAGCTGCATCATCGCTAACATACTCCTAGTTAACTAACAATATTCAATCTTCAGTTGTAGGTTAAAAGAAAGAGAAACAATTATTTGGACATATTTGTACAACTATAAAGCAGAGCGTGACTTACCATATACTAGGATTCCATCGAAAAGAAAGATGGCGTCTCTACACCTTGCTGAAATGTGGCTGAAATCCATGAGGTCACGTTAGGAGAGGCGTGGTTTCATAACACTGTAGGAGTTGAGTCCCAAACACTGGCCAATGACACTAACTCTCTTACAAAGTTGACTCCTTAACAGTTAATCTAACTGTTTTCAGTGTAGTTTTAACTCTGTATTTTAACACTTTTGCTTTACACTGGGAAAATAACTCTGAGAATTTTGCTGTGCAGTATCCATTCTCTTTTGGGTCGCTGTGTGCTGCTGCGGAGCTCTTAGTGTTCTTACTGCCTAATTGTCCTCCACAAACAGACAAGCCCAAGATCATCCATGATCAAGCCAATTCCCCGTAGGGTGACAACTGCAAAAGTAGACTGGTAGTGTGTGTGTGTGTGTGTGTGTGCATGTGTGAGAGAGAGAGAGAGAGTGTGTGTGTGAGTGAGTGTGTGTGTGTGTGTGTGTGTTCAGAGGGAGGGGTATACGTGGGCATGAGAGTGTTTTCCATCACCAGACTGCCAGAGAGAAATCGCTACAACTGTTTATTCTCACTTAATGGTAAGTGACAGTATAATAAGTGAATATGCAAATAAGAGTGTATGTTTTCGCACTTCCCTGCACACACAATCAGAGATTGCGGAAAAAATTAAATAAATAAATAAGTGGAATATGTTGTTCCATCAACCGCATCGAGACCATCCTGTTGTTTGTGCAGTGTTTTTGTGAGGGGGAGCTTTTTTTCCCTTAGTTGGTCCAACCCCTTAACTTTCATTTTTTTGTTCTTTTTTTTGTTTTGTGGAATCATAGTGTGATGTGGGTGCGGCAGCAAACCCACAGGAGTAGGATGGGAAAGATATATACACACACACACACACACACACCACACACAAATGCACGCACACACACACATGCACACACACACACATGCATACACATGCACACACTCACACACACAAACGCACGCACGCACGCACGCACACACACACACATACACTAACACACACACACACACACACACACTTACCGTCCTCCACTCAAGCTTCACTCACACAGGTTGAAAACCACAATGGATGAAAACTCAGTGAAAGTACAACTAAAAGTATGTCTAGATTTCAGTGTTTTCTCTATCATGTATTAAAAACATCTCACATTTGCATTTTCATCTTGAATATTTAATGTCAGGGAAAAGGTAGCAAACTCTAATGAGCATCCCACACTCCCCGGGTCTTTGTATCTCCCCAGCAAAGTTACAAGATCCGTCGACGTCACTTCAGAGCCTTGGATGACTCACTGTCCCCATGAGAGCATCCGCACGGCCACACCGACGCGTGGATGAATGAATAATCGTGGATCAAATAGAATTCATTTTTGTGACTGCCACACTGGCATTCGTAAAGCACATATTGGAGTGGGAGAGTGCCGATGAGAGAGTTGGGGGAATGTGCTCACAGCGCACCACGCTAAACTGATGATGTGAAGAACGTGTGATGGGTTTGTTTTGAGTGGGCCAGTTCCTTTTTTCCTCCCTCCTCACGTCCTCCTGACTAACTACAAGTGAATGGGGAAATAAACGCAAACAAACTCATACTTACTGCAGCCTCCGTGTTGTTCTTAAACTGATGCATGAGAGTATCTGCACTCGGATGTTCTGCGCCAGGGCTTAAAAACAGAACTGGGCCCGGGAGAGCGGAGGCCCAGATGGTTCGACCCAGTTCTGCCATCCTCAGACAACCCTTCGCTGGCCCTGCCCAGGCAACTCGCCTTCTGCAAACCTGCAACCACAGAACCGAGCTGACAAGAGAAAAGAAACGCCTCAAAGGAATCCTTCTCCAGGCTAAATGCACTCGATGATGAAAGAGTTCCAAATTTTTATCATGGTTCTGGTGACAAATGCTAGCCTGGAAATATCCACTCATTCACGAAGTGAATACAGTCTTTGAACTCTCGATTGGGAAACATTTCCAACAATTGCATCGCGACAGGCACTAACTTTGAAATCATTGGTCCAGCCTTACCAATTCAGAAATTCCTAACATTACTTCCTACTTCGCCTAAACTTTACAAACTGACAATAAACAGCACCAACAGTCAGGAAACAATGTATGTGGGTCTACCTTTGCTGTAAATAAATTTCTACATTTGACGTTTGCATGTTTGCATGTGTTGCTGTTTCTGTTTCTGTTTATCACAATAAGTTTCGGTTTTGTCTTCCCCTCTTGTCGCTGATTGGCCTGACATTTTTCTTGTCTGAGGGAAAAGGTTATGAACTATGGGTTTCCAGACTAGATTTCCCTAAAAGAAGATAGGTGGGTTGGGCCAGGCTAGACAAATGCACTTTTAAAGTGGAAATTAATTTCGGATGCTTGTTATCTTAGGTGAAATATGGTTTTACAATCAAACCTGAAATTCCAGTGGTTTTGCTGAAACACAAAGTAGAAATTCAGATCTTTGCCACAAGTGCGCATGAACGCTGGCAGTCAGAAAAACAACGTAGGGTCTAATCACGGGGGCTGTCCCTATATTCCCAGGTGGCCTGAATGCCCCATAATTGCAGGTATTCTCGTGAAGTCGCCTTGATCAAAGGTTGCTGTGTGTGTGTGTGCCGGGGGTGGGGGGGCAATGTTCTCTTGGGCTACGCATTGGGGAAAATATCACCTTGTGTGCCATATCCACCCTTGAACTGACCCAACTTTGATATCTTTGCATGCCCCTTCCATTGCTTGCAAAAGAGGCAGGCTGGTATGTGGTTGGTGGTCATATACTTTTCATTGACACACTGAAAATAATTCTTTGATAGGTTTTAGAAATGGGGAGTAAAGGGGCAAATGCAGAACTGTACACAGGTACTCAATGTAAAAGTACACACTTGAACAGGTACACAATACCATTTTTGCCCATTGCTTACACACTAAAAATGAATTCCTAAACTTCTTGCAGCATACCTTAAACACTGTGTAACCATAGCTTACAGTTTTACAACTGTTTACACATTTTCAAAACTCTGTGTCTATATTTTTCAAAACTACACACAAAACTCAGAATAGCACACAAAATGCAAAATGCCTCAAATTAATGGGCAAAATGACAAGTTACAACTTTCAAAATGTCATAAACACATCACTAAAGCAAGTGTTCACCTCACAGTATAAACACTTTGTCATTATGACATTTTGGATACATCATGTACACACTGCTGCTCAAAACCTAAAGCTCTTCTGTTTTTCATTGGTTTCTATGTATATTTTCATGCAAGAGTGAAAGTCTATCTAAAGTCTCTATAGAGAGAAGTTGAAATACACAGTAAACATGTTAACAATATTGAAACCAACAATACTGATTTTCCCACAAATAATTTGCTGTTGTGAATACAGTATTTTACAGTCAACAAGGAAAAAAACAAAGCAAAACAATAACAACCAGGTGGAGTTTTGAAATGGCTGATTAGAAAAAGTCGGGATGTTGTGTAAAATGCAAATAAAACCAGAATGTGATAATCTGTAAATCTCGTAAACTCATATTTAGCTACAAAAAGGATGCAGACAATATATCAAATGTTGAAAATGACATGTATGACTATTTCATGGAAAATATATGTTCATTTTGAATTTGATACCAGCAACATGTTTTACAAAAAGTTGGGATGGGGCCAAGAAAATGCTGGAAAAGTTGTGTAATGATAAAGAAAACAAAAGGAGGAATATTTTACAACTAATTAGGGTAACTGGCAACATGATTGGGTATGAAAAAGAGCAGCCCAGAAAGACCGAGTCTCTTAGAAGTAAAGATGTAGAGGTATTCATCATTTTGTGCAAATTATTTGTGAAAAATCACTATTTTTGGTTTCAATATTGCTTGCATTTTTACTGTGTATTTTTAACTTCTCTTTGTTGATACCGTAACTTTCACTCTTGCATGGAAATACATATAGAAAGCCTAAGACAGAAGAGCTTTAGGTTTTGAGCAACAGTGTGTACATGATGTATCCAAAATGTCATATTATGAAAAAAGTGTTTGTAATGTGAGGTGAATGTTTGGTTTAAAGATGTGTTTGCGACATTTTGATTGTTGTGTGTCATTTTGCTGGAGATTTGAGGCATTTTGCATTTTGTGTGAGCAGTTGTGGGTTTTGTGTGTGGAGTTTTGAAAAATAGACACAGAGTTTTGAAAACGTGTGTAAACAGTTGTAAAAAACTGTAAAATGCTTCAGCAATGGATGGCTGTGGTCTTTTGGACCTCAGATGGCAATGCATTAAAACCAGACCTGTTTCTGTAATGAAAATCATTGTATGGGCTCAGGTAAACCTCTGATAACCATTGTCTATGAGCACAGTTTGATACTCATTTCAAAAATAGTGTAAACGTTATCATGCAAAAGAAGAAATTGTATTTAGACGTGATAAATAAATACCACCATCTTATCTGGGCCTCAGCTTGTTTAAAATTATCTGAGGAAAAAGGTCCTGTGGTGAGATCAATCAACATTTGCCATTCTTTTTGGAAATCATGGACTCCTCTGGGCTAAAGAGAGGAAAGGGCCTATCCAACTTATCCAACTTGTTATAGTACTCAGTTCAAAACCCAGCATCTATGACAGTGTGAAGGTACATTAGTGCCTACAGCATGGGCATCTTTATACATCTGGCAAGGCACAATCAATTCTGAATGATGTATACAGGTTTTAACTTAAACTGCCATCCAGGCAATGTATGTTTCAGGGAAGACCTTGAATATTTCAGTAAAACAATGGAAAAATGAATTATGCACATATATAAAAATATTTCTCCATAGAGGTGGAGTCCAGGTGACAAAATGGACTTCAGTCCAGACCTGTCAAATTAAGTGCACCATGGAATGAAAAACATGATTAATAATACCCCATATTGTTGAGCCACTGAAATCCAATATTGGGCAGGAATGGGTTAACATTTCATTCTCAAAACTCTAACAACTGGTCCCCTCAGTTCCTAAACATTTACAGAATGTTGTTAAATGTAAAGGTGAGGCAGCACAGTGGTCCTATGTCCCTGTCCCAACTTTTTTTGAAACATGTTTCTGGCATTAAATTTAAAATGAACATATATTTTCCATGAAATAGTCAACATTTTCATTTTCAACATTTGATATGTTGTCTATGTCCTTTTTGCAGCTAAATATCGGTTCACTTAGCCTGACGTTGTCATACTCAAATTCTAGTCAGAATATGAGTCTAATACTACTCCATTGGGATGTAATTATGGGGCATGTATCAACCAATACCGGGCGAATGCCTCTGCACTCAATTGGATAGACCTAACCAATCAGAGCAACGAAATAACTTACCATGAGATGTAGGAAGAACACACAAACCATCCTTCTTCTCCACAAATGCCTTAACATTGTTTTGTGGTCTTTTGTAAAAGTTATTGTGCCTTCAATATCTCCTACACACTCATTAGCGAAATCTAAGACGTAGTAGGGTAGGCTATTAGGAAAAAACTGATAGCCTATACCCCCTCCATTTTTTAAAATAATTCAGTTGAACATTGATATGCTACAAACATGTTATAAACAGCTGGGAAAGGCTGTCGCAAATCCCTCGAACAGGTGGTCAATCAGAGATTTCAAACGAACGAGAGAACAACATGTCACAATGCAACAAACACGCTGTTTTCCCTTGATGAAAGTGAAACCATGAGTTTTCCCATATCTCAACTTTGGCCAAAGTTTTCAGAAATAATTGTTTTCAGTGATAAAACCTCATTGAAATAATATGCATTTTCCATATGGGGTCTTAGAAGCCATCTATCTCCTTCTAGCCACAGCATTTTTGTTGCAAACATAATCAATCTAAGCGTGCTCAGATGACGTGATAGATGAGGCGCTGTTGCTCACCTGTCCATCATCGTAAAGCCCAATTTGAATGGTCCGCACAGCTCTGGTGCGAGCATAGTTGCTCCACAACGGAGCAATGCCAGACCGAACTTCCCGATCTCAAATGTTGTGGGCCGGACTACAGTTTTTTCTGAATGCTTAAACACAACTGTGATTCTTATAGCACAATTTCTAAAACTATTAATACTTATAGCAAAACCACTCACAGAGTTCGCAAAACTAAAAGCACAAACATTGCTTTGCACTCAGTTTGCAATTTTGTAACACACACTTTGCACAACTGTAGGCACAATGGCTATTATTCACACTATTTTGCCAACTCTCTGGCACACTTTCTCATGTGAAAACTGTTTTAGATAATTAGTTCACTTTGCAATCAGCCTAAGCACTATAAATAAGCCACAAGTAACGAGTGAGAAGAGAAAGAAATAGCCCTTTTACAGACAAAAAAAACCCAGTCTACATGTGGGGATATTGTCATGTCAGGCCTGGATACATCATTCCAGAATATATTTTTCCCGGTGCCTTGGACTAGGACATTGCATGCGATGTAGACAGAATTTTGAGAGAGACGACCCGATGTAGACTGATTTGTTTTGTCTCAGTGAAATTGCTATTTTGTGTTTTGACTTGGAAAAACACACTTGTGTTTGTTTTGATGTGTAAAATGGTGTTCAGTTTTCTCAGTGTTTTCAGGTATGTGTGTGGGTATTACCAATTACCAGATGTGCTTGCATTTTGAATGGATGTGTTTTCCCAATGATAACAGGAGATTTCATTTTTGAACAAAGTGTCTAATGTAAGAAACCGTACGTAGTGTTTCGCAATAAGTGTGTTGCAGAGTTGCAAACAATGTGCAAAGCAGAAAATGTGTTTATACTATGGTTACACAGTGTTTAAGGTATGCTACAAGAAGTTTACGTATTGAGGCTTTGGTCTAAGCATTCATTTTTAGTGTGTAAGCAATGGGCAAAAACTCTGATGCAGCAGATTCTAAGGTGACAGGTTTTTGTCCTCTCTGCTGTTTATCATTTCCCTGCCAACCCACATAACTTACATGTAAAGATCGAGTCTAGCTCTGGCTAAAGATGAGGTGTGAGGCCTGATCTTCATTCTGCCCACTAGACAGGGATATATTTTAGCAAAAATGGTCAATAGCTACAAACTCTGGAGTGCTGTTCACTTTATTAGTATATTTGTTGTGTGTGTGTGTTTGTTTTTGCACAGCTAGTTTGTCTCTCCACAGGAGATTTAAGGCCAGCAGCTTAAGGATGAGACACTCTCCTCTCTCCCAAAACAACAAGTACTACTGATAAATACTCCAGGTCCAGGAGAAGACTTGCTCCACAGTAATACACTATTTGGCTTGGTTCACATTCCTTACAGTAGCCTATGTACTTTTGCTCCCCAATAAACTGTCCATTTATAGAGCAAGGTCTTGATCTGAAACTTACAAACAAAAAAAAAAGAGATCCATAAGAACTGATGGATTACCAGGAGAAATTAATTATAACAGAGTATCTTTTGTATTTATTGTGCAATGGTGGATAAGTATAAGTATATATACTCTTGATCCCGTGAGGGAAATTTGGTCTCTGCATTTATCAAACTGTGAAACACACTCAGCAAATACACAGTGAGGTGAAGCACACATTAATCCCGGCGCAGTGAGCTGCCTGCAACAACAGCGGCGCTTGGGGAGCAGTGAGGGGTTAGGTACTACAGCCGTTCCTACTGGTCGGGGTTCGAACCGGCAACCCTCCGGTTACAAGTCCGAAGCGCTAACCAGTAGGCCCCAGCTGCCCACAGACAAGACAGTGTCAAATCGCCATCTTTGAGGGCTGAGTTCATAATCTTTTTTGCGTCTATCATGAGGCAAGTGTAAGTAAAACTGTGTGCATCATTTTAAATATTTGGTTTATTTTTATTGAGTAACATTAGATGTTTGATCCTCATATGATCCTGCCTGTTATCGGTTTGCTGAACCCTGAAAGACAAAATAATGTTCCATTGCTTTTTAATTATACTGCTTAAAAGCAAAGGTATCTTAAATCAGTTTAATAGCTGAACTGAGATAATTACAGACTAATCACTACCGAACGGCTCTTACAAAGTCTTATTGGTCTTTAAAGATCAATATCTGCATTTCACTTAGACTTAAAGGGACGGATAACAAATGTGTACTTAGACACAAATTTCATTACTCCTCAATCCCTTGTTTGATGTGATTGAAGCATGTTAGAAAATTTGCTTAAATGAGAGCTAGCTGTTCAAGTCAAGAGGACAGGGAATACAGAATCACTTTATCTGGATAGTTTTCGATAAACAGTCAACAAACCACCTCTCCACAGACCCTTTTAGACAAAGCGGGGTTCAAAAAGGCTCAGACACAGGGGGATGGTTATACCTGGTTCAATAGTCCAGTTAAGGTGAGGGATAAGGGTCAGGACAATTAGCTGAGAAGTAAAGGGATAAAGAAACAAAAACAGCATCCTGACCGAATCATTTGTTAAATCGCTAATGAGATCTACAAAAGAAAATGTAAACTAAAACTTTATTTTTCTCCCCTGCTTGCCGCTTATGCAGAGAGAACAGAGGGTCAGTATGAAGGCATCAGTCAGTCAGACCAGTGAAACCATCTGCACAGCACATGCATCCACCCACCACCACCATTTGGATTTACCACGCTTTCACAGCGGACTCTGCGAGTACAGCAGCTATCTATTATTGGCAGATTGTTTATTGGAGAATGTGTGGTGTGTGTGTGTGTGTGTGTGTGTGTGTGTGTGTGTGTGTGTGTGTGTGTGTTTCATGCCAGTGCCGGCACACAGTGTCCTCTATGTATTTGACTTTATGAGGGATAACAACCAGATAAAAATGATATAAATAGCATATCCTTGAACTAGCTCCTGCCTGCAGTATATTGCCTCTCACTACTGTATAAATCAATGAAATTAAAGATATTTATGGGTGCTGTCTCCAGTGTTCTTCTTTGATTAGGTAAAGCCCAGCTCATAATCGGTGCGTATCTGGCACAGCAGCGTATTGTGTTTCCTACATAATTTAGAAGAAGTAGTCAGGTAGGGAGACAAGAGAAGACCACATGTAGGGAGCAAGCTTTACTTTCCAAAGGCTGATAACCAATAGGCAGGTTGTCACTGGTCGCCAGTTTTCTAAAAGGAGCGTCCTTTACAAAAGGTGCATAATGGCTGCCGTGCATCACCCAGGTGGGTGCTACACATTGGTGGTGGTTACTAGTGAGGTCCCCCCATCCATGTGATGCGCTTTGAGTATCGAAAAAAGCACTATATAAATGTAATGTGTTGTTGTTGTTGTTACAAAAAAGGACAATCTCACAATTTCTACAGTAGTTCTACAGTAATGTATAATACCTCTATCCTTGTTCTTTATAGTATTCCTATAGTACAATCTTACAGTACTTCTATTAGGCCTATGTCCCAAAATACTTAAGATCAATGTGAATAAGATCAATGTGCACAACCACTGTTTAGAGCCACACTGACCTGATAGGACCAGAGAGGTCCATATCCTAGTCAACCGTGAGTAACACACCAAAGCCGTCTTTTTTCCTTGAGTCTAGATAATCTTCTGTATCTTGTGAAGTGTGTGGGACCTTGGTGGGTGTAATTGTGAGGCAGTATCGAGATGATTTGTCTCAAAACCAGGATCTGTGAGAAACAGTATGGTGAAAACCCAGAGAAGTACACAGAGAAAAGTACACATACAACTGTGACCATACTCTTTCTGACGATTAAGAACAAACAGATTAAATGCGAAGACTCCCCACCCACCCACATAAAGACAAAATAACACATGGTCACTAAGGAAATGCCTTTATTGTGCAGAAGAAAGACATACATTTAGACTGCAAACACAGTGTTACTTTCTGTATCAGGAAAAACATTCTGTCAGAGAAAAAGTTAAAGGGAAACATCCTCAGGGGAGCAGCAGTGCTTTTTATTGGTACAAAAATACATGGAGGGAAACGTTCAAGCTCTGATATCTGGGATATTTAATGGAACAATCCACACTCCCAGTCTCACTGTTGTCAACATCACAACCACAGGACTGTGAATTATTTATTGGCTTTGTGCTATGCTTTCGCACTAAAATGCATATTATTTCACACACACACACACACACACACACACACACACACACACACACACACACACACTCACTTATTATCGGAGCACCTGGGTCTATATGTAGAGGGTCATTGACTTTAATGGGGTCGAATCATTTACTGTAAGCACCCCATTAACATGAGATTTTGGTAAGGGTAAAGGAGGCAGTGCAGTAACGTTACTCAGGAAATAGCCAGTGGCATATTTATTTAATCAAAGCATCACATTTGCATAAATGACTTCGTATGAAACTATGAAGTACAGCCAAAGACAAAACACTAAGGAGCCGGGTAGAAAACATGGTGTCGTGTCGCTCCCATGTGTTCCAGGTTTTGTTTATAGAAGTTGTCTTTTACGGTTCATATTCAAGGACAGTTGGTGATACTCAAATATTGGAAAGGCCTCAGGCGTATGTGTATAGAGATTTCTACTGATATCCAAGCTGGTATAACAATTCCGAAATAAAAACAAGACAAACTGTTGTTCAATCATGGCTCATTCCTTTGTCTGCTATTATTGCAGTCAAATACCACATGTTATTTTAATGGCGATGTGAAAGCTTTTTCCTCTGTTTGTAAGTACTGTATGAGAGCCACTTTCAAGCTATGGTATCATCAACTGTCCTTGAATTTGAACCGTAAAATACAACTAGTGTAAACAAAACCTGGAACACATGGAAGCAACTCTCTGTGTTTTCTACTCGGCTTCTTGTGTCACCTACTGCAGTCTCTGCTAACAGCATACAACTCCTTTATTGTCTTTGGTATACTCTAGTCGAAGGACCGCACTCACAAACACACACACATACACACACACACACGTACACACACAGTTTTTTTGCTGCTGTTTTGCTGTTTCGCTAAAGATCCTTTTATTGTTTGTAGAGAAGACTAATGGTGACATTAGCAACAAGGTGTGTGTGTGTGTGTGTGTGTAAGTGTGTGTATGTACATGCGATTGGGAAGGTGTTGGGTGCATGACTGTTACTGTGTGTGTATATGTGTTGATGTAAATGTATGTTTGCGTGTGTGTGACATACAGTAGAGAGAGAGAAAGGGAGAGAGTGAGAGAGTGAGAGAGTGAGAGAGTGAGAGAGTGTGAGAGAGAGAGAGTGAGTGTGAGTGTGAGTGTGAGTGTGAGTGTGAGTGTGAGTGTGAGTGTGAGTGTGTGTGTTGGCTGGCAGTGGGGGTTGTGATCCGGGGTGCGTCTCTGCCCGTGGCTGGAGGGCGGAGGCTGATCCGGCTCTGGGGCAACAGCAGCAGCAGCAGCAGCAGCGTCGCGCTAATGAGGCTCCCAGAACCCCAAGCAGCCGGCAGCCCTCACGCAACGTGCCCTGCATCACAAACACCACCAGCAGCAGCGCCAGCCAGCTAGCCCCCACCCTCAGCCTCCTCTTCCTCCTTTTCCCCCTGCTATTGCTTCCTCTGCTGCTGCTGCTGAGACACACACACACACACACACACACACAGATACACGCACTCACAAACACAGATACACATACACACACAAACACACACACACACACACACACACACACTCAGGCTCTGGCACAGTCTCACACACATACTGACACTATGACACACAAATAAGTGATTAGGCAATGGTACAAAAGCTCATGTACAAAGATGCACAAACACGCACACAAACACATTCAGAGAGACAAAAGGGGTTCACACAGACACAGACACACACACACACACACACACACACACTGAACACAGCAGTCTGTCTGACTGAAAAGAGAGCAGTGTGCCGTGACAATTTCATCCATCTATCCATCCATCCATCCATTCATTCATCCTTCTCAGTTCTCCCTGCATTTTGCATTCCAAGCACATAACAGGTACGTACTGTATGCTTTTAGAATTCACAAACGAAACTGTAATGAGACTCCTTCAGCAACCTTTATCTCAGTCTTTCTATTGGAATTCTATGAGTCATTCCCTTCACTCCCTGTCTCGGTAGCATTTGAAGTGCCTTTTGTCTTAAAGTCGAGCCCAGCACAGGGAACACAGAGAGGGCTGAATCACCTGAGACATGGAGAGAGAGAGTGAAAGGGACACAGAGAGAGCGAGAGAGAGAGAGAGAGAGAGAGAGAGAGGAGTGCATTGAGAAAAAAGCTCAGGACAGAACGAGGGAAAGGGAGAAAAAAAGAGAATGAGAGCACCTTTTTGATTCGGTAGAGTTCTGAGAGACCTGTGGATATATAACTTCGGTATTTCATTTTCCAGACTGGTTGCAAAAGTGAGACCCGCTCCTCCATCACCTCCACCACCACCAGCCCCACACCCCGCCACTCCCGGCCCAGTCTCTGATGCCCGTGGCCCCTGTGAAATGAATAATGTAAGTCTAGCCCAGAACAAAAGCGTGGCAGATTATGCTGCTGTGGAAGTCTTCCATGGCGGCTGCTTCACACAGAAGCCAGCCGTGTAAGAGGATGAGAAGCTAAGCAACCACTTCAAACCCTCCCAACACACACACAATAAGAAAAGGGAAGGGGGCACCTGCCATGTTCAAATATGGCAGTGAGGTTGACAATAAAGGCATCTACTAATTTTCACCCTGTATTGTAATGGGTCATGTTATTCAAGTTTTATTATTAAGTCATGGTAATTATAAGTCCTGTAAGTAATTATAATGCACTTTCACATCATACATAACACACTGTTAGGTTCATGGATATTATTCACAGGGTGAAAATTCAGATGCTATCTTGCATGGATAGTTTATTGAAAACAAACCAGTACATGTTAGTCAACAAAATAAGACAAACATAAAAAAAAAAAAAAAACTAGATTTATTTTTGTGGTTTTATTAACAGATCCAAAAAGCATGGAGATTAAATGTTAAATGGTCAAACTGACAAACTGACAACCAAATGAAAAAAACAAGTGTTAATGATTACTGATGTTGGGCAGTAACAGCCACATAATCATAAAAGACCAAATCAGAATATTTCTGTTTAGCCCATTAAGTCAAAAAAGAACCATAAAATGTTGCAATAGAGCAAAAACTAAATGTGCATATTATGTACTATGAGCTTGTAAAAGGTATGTGGACCACCAAAGTAAATAAAGTATTTAAAATATACACTAAAGCAGGGTTTCTCAAAGTGTGGTCCGGGGACCAGTGGTGGTCCACAAGCTATCTCAAGTAGTCTGCGAGCAGACGTGATAAAATATAATATAGATTAGTTGTGTGCAATATTGAACCAACTTGTATGTAAATCCGAACAGTTCACTGCCTATGTAAGCTATGCCAGTTTAAATGAATCATCTGACACAATAAGCAAAGTGCAAAGACAATAAGCAAGGTGGTTCATTGAGTAGGCCTATTGTGTAATATACTGTTGAAGTAAGTCTACTCCTTTTTTTTTTAGCTAGGTGGTCCGTGAGTTTTTTTTTTATTGGTTAAGTGGTCCTTGGTCAGAAAACGTTTAAGAAACACTGGACTAAAGATAAAATACATAAAGTTGTAGACATGTGTTCCAAATTTTTGGGATGGATCCAACATGGGATCATACTGGATACATCGTCTCATGTTTATGTCATGAATGCAATGTTAGTGTGTTGTTAATGTCTATTAAGACTTTAATATCTTTAAACCCACTGCATATATTATGTAGAGCACCATCACATCCTGTTGTTGGGAGTATTACGATATTATACTACGATCATGATATTTGAGCCTTCAATTGTTGTATACTATGTATGTATAATAAACAATAAAGGATTTGATCATCAGCCCACAGATTTTCAATGTGATTGTACTGATGCTGTGCCTTGTTCAGATGATCACAACTCTTTCACTTGAACAGAGTGAGATTCCTGATACTTTCTTTTAAACAGTCTTATAAATGAATGTGATCAATGAATTCATCATCCAAACAATTTTTACGACTTGATTGTAATTGCCAAATTCTAACAGCAGACAACCACTAGTTGGGAAAAAAACAGTAGCTTACAGCTGCGCTGTCGGGATCAGGCACCTGGAACACGTGAAATAGGAACTCTGTCATGTTCCATTGAGCCTGATCTCCTACTCGCTCACATCTAAAGAGTGTCTCAAGCATCTTAGCTCCATTTCCTGTGTTAAGAGAAGATTTTCACCATCTCTCCCTCTCTCTCATTAATCTGGTGGGGCTGCCAAGCGTGGCAGAGAGAGCACCATCTGATAACGCTCGGTCGGCGGAGCGCCTCTCCGCCCACACAGACGGGAGAAAAAAAATCACTGGTGCATTCCTCGAAACTGGAAAATTAAAGCCGAAAATCTTGCCCGTCTCTCAATCTCGGCCGCCCGCCTCATTTATTCCCTCTGACACACACTTTTGCCGTCTCGTCGGCACCGTTGGCCGGAGTGAAAAAAAAAAAAAGGCCGCTGCCGTCACCCCCCCCCCCCACCCCATCTTATCCGGCGGCGCTGTGATGCACGGCGACTGGCACAAATTGGCAATCAGATGGGCCTGGCTGAGAGGAGATGGTAAGGGTGGGGGGCCACTTAGACTCCATCTGCACCCCCATGTTAATCCCCCCCTTCCCCCTCTTATTTTTGCGAGTTTGCAGCCGGCTCCCTGACAGGTACCCCTGACAGAATCCATTACCATCGCAATTACACAATCCCATTCGCTGGCCCTGGCGGCCGGCGCGTTCCTCTCCTATTGCTGTCTGCCCGTCGCTGTTGACTCGCGTCAGAGCTGTCCGTCCGGCTGATTGGTTAATTAGCGGGGCTTAGCATGAGGAAGCCTACTTTAATCTTCATTAGTGGATGGCCGAGGATGGGACCCTGCCTGTCAGGTGGGAGGCTGGACAAGTCCCATCATGTGTCAGTGACACCCTCACCCACACACACACACAGACACCGCCGTCCCCACCCCTGTCCTTGTCTCGCCCATGTCTGTTGTCCTCTTTCCCCGTCTCCAAATATCTCTCTTGACCTCTCGCTCTCTCTCTCTCCCTTGCTGTCTCAGATAAGAGGAAACGCGAATGCTCACAATGACAAACGACCTCTGTCCGTCTCTAGCCGTGTCTATGGGGGATTTGCAGGGGAAAGGAGGGGGTGGGGGGGATCAGGGAGAGTGGTCACTTTTGCGAAAATTGGTTATCTAGTGGCATTACTCACAGAGATTTCTGCCAGAGCTTGCCAGCCTCTCTCTGGAGCATTCCACACAAATGTATGTGTCTTTGCACTGCATATCCATGGAGAAAGCAGAGAAAAGTCTGGATGTTATGGCAGAGGGGAAACTACTGAAAGCTGAAACTTGCCCGTTAGATATGTGACAACACCAGCACTGCACACATTTGCACTGCACACATTGATCCCCCTCCAGACTTGACAGGGCAAGATGCAATCCGCTGACTGATCCTGGCCATGATGGCTACATTTCAAAGGGACTGTCACCCAGGATGGATGTGCCAATTTAGCCGCAGGAAGACAAGACCTGAGGGTCATCTCTCAGAGCCCACAGTATCCCCATGGCAACCCTCAGCTTCAGCTCCAGACCAATCTCCTGTTGTCCAAGGTGACTCATTGTTACATAGCCTAATTGACCATCAGTTGGTGAGACGCTATTTCTGTAATTAACCTCAACAGACTTTCTACAGACCCGAGCAGGGACAGGTTTGCTCAGCCACCACCTCTGTCTTCAGGAGACGCTAGGGCCACAGTGAGGCAGAGGCCTTTGAGGAGAAGAAAAAGTTGGACTGTTAGGATTGTTAGAGTTGAGATTGATTAAATCCGTGCCTGCAGGCTGATTACGTGGCGGGATGGTTATCAACCCAGTCAACCGCATAATGGGTGACGTTATCACACCTGGCATTTCTCAGTACAATGTTTAATGTCCCTATGCAATCTCAGTTCAGAATGATAATGAGAACCATTTCCATTGGAAATGAATGATAATTTGTGTTACCATTTTCCTAGTTTCATTAGATTTTCCTGGGAAATGCCAGGACATTTTCTATATCCAGACTGCAAATAGCAAGCTGCTAAAATGGCAAATACTGTATTTCTTCATCTCAGCCACTTCTGCTTTGGAAATAGGATTTGCAAAAGAGTACTACCAATGGGTCAATATTTGTCTATGAGTCATTTCTTTGGAGAAAGAGCCAGCTGTGCTCTTGGTTGAGAGGCTTGGCGTTTGATAGAATGTGCCAGACACCAAAGAATCCAGACACCTCATTCACATTCTCACTAACTTAAATGTCCCAACAGTAATTGAGGGGAAGGCAGGTGAAACTTACCACAGGCCAAAATCTGAAGTGTAATTTTGCAGATGGAAAAGACAGATGGAAGCCACCCTCCCCCCCCCCCCCTCACACACACACACACACACACACACAGTTGTGATGGCATTTTGTGGAAGTGCATTTTCCTCTCCCTTCAGGCACCTGATTACCTCTTCAGCAATCAGAAAACAATCTCTGCTTAAGGAGAGAGGCAGAGTAAGAGAAAGAGAAAGATAGAATAAGGGAGAAAGTTGGGGGGGGGGGGGGGGTTGGAGAGAGACATTTAGTCTTTGGAACCACAAGTCGACCGTGTGGGATCCAAACCTAGGGTCAGCGCTCATCCCGTGCTCGCTGACCTATTAAAGTTGTTAGTCCGACAGGTGGTGCTCATTGCATAAATCACTTATGCTCCAAAAGTTCTCCATCCCTTAGCAGTAGGACTGGGCCACCTGTGTCCAAGAACTACTTGAAACCTTGAAGACTTCCTGAGTGTAATTTTATTCCACTAATAGAAGAGCTGAGAGATGGGGCCCTGCTGAACTCAATCTGTCCATCGACGTTTTCCAATACTCTTGACTGAACATTCTGGGTCAGCCGAAAGACTGGTGTGGGTCCCCCATTTAATAAAGTCCCACATTCTGCAGGGATAGGACTTATCCCCACCAACACAACCCCTGTTGGCTGTATTGCCCCTCACAATAAAGAAATATAGTACTATAAGATTTACAGTAGCTATTACAGCAGTTCTGTAATACCTCCATAATATCCTTACGCTTTAGAGCGTTCCTAAAGCACAGTCTTATAGTAAGTAGTAAGTATAAGTATAAGCTCTGACCTATTACAGTATACTGTACATGCTGGGGCACCTCATCAGTCCACTTACTGGGTGATTTGTGCTGGGGGAGTAATACTAGGAACCTTTTGTGGAGGGCCACAGGTCTACTCTCATCTGGGCTCTCTACTCTCACAGCACTGCTTTTGCACTTCCCATTTCTTTACGGATGCTTACATCCATAGCAACTCACAGTCCATTTCTAGACACTTCAACCCTGTGTGATCAAGTGTGACATTTTTGCATTTTTCAGCATGCATACGCAAAATACACACACACACAAACACACACACACACACACACACACACACACACACACAAACACAAACACAGACACACTCCTTGGGAACTAGACTCATGGCATTTGGACTGAGTTAGGCAGATAAAGGCATGCCAGGGAGAGAGAGCTCAGTCTGGCCCCCCGGGGCAGTTCCAGCCCATCACACCTCTGTCTCTTGGCGCTGCTGGCGTTCTGCTCCCTCCACCTCCTCTTTCTCTTCATCTTTCTTTTTCTTCTTTCTCTTGCAGAGACCGTGAAGACTACAGAAGCAGGCAAAAGTGAAGCGGGGCATTGCCTACCTGTCTTTGGGCATCTAGTAATCTGTGGAACCTGGACAGAGAAAGAGAGGAAAGACAGGGAGAGAGTGAGAGCAAAAAAACAGAGAGAGAGAGAGAGGAGTGTTGAATACTACATTTGACATCCACTTTGAAACTGAATTTCATTTCAAATATTCAACTGTTAGAGCCCCAACCCCCCCCCCCCCCCCCCCCCCCCCCAAAAAAAGGGGGTGTTCCTCTATTTGCTAATACAGTCACGTCTTCATACAGCGAGGCACAGTGCTGTACAATTCAAACTGAAAAACGTTAATACGGCATGTAAGACCACGCGCGCACTAAGCCAGGAACAAAAACACAACAACAAAAAGAAAGCAACCTGCTTCCTAACACTTGTGCCTGTTGTGCCGAGCAGGCGGGTTGCGGGTCTGGCTGGCTGGCACTGGGGCTCTGCAGTAAGGAGATTACAGGGGGGAGAGGCGCGGCGCGCATTCAGCTGGGCAGCGGCCGAGGGCTGATGAGCTGCGGAGTGCCGCCGCCGCCACTATCATCTCCAGCACACCCCACAATTAAGTCAAGTGGCGATACACTTGGGGGAAATGAGATTTTGAAAAGGAAAAAAAAAAAACCTACACACGTACACACACGCACACATGCACATACACACACATGTACACACACATGCACACACGCGCACACACACGCGCACACACACACACACACTGCCACATACACTTGGGGGAAATGAGATTTTGAAAAAAAAAAGAAGAGAGAAGAGAAGAGAGAAGGTCCAACACTACCCACCCCCCTCTGCACACACACATACACGCACACACGTACACACATTCACACACACAAACCCCAAAGGAACGGGGATATATGACAGTAGGAGTATGAATATGTGTGAACACGAGTGGGTCTGCTTGTCCATGTATTATGCATGTGCATGGCGAAACGGCTTTAATAGCACTTGCGCGTCTGTGCGCCCTGCGTTCGAATGTGTCTCTTGTGTGCACTTGGCTTCCTCGGGCGTGGGGAAGGGGAGGTGGTGGAGGTGGAGGAGGGTGGGGGTGGTTGTAGGAGTCTGCATGCGGGAGATTGTGCCGTGGAACACTTCTGGTAAAGGAATGCGACCATCACAGATTCCTCCCCAGCTCCGACGATGACATCCTCAGCATGTCCTCTCACATCCCTGCTGATTTCTATTCACAGTCCCTCACATAGTTCTCAGCCCTACTGGTTTATGCTCTTTAAAGGTTTAGCCGTACATTTAAGTGATTTTCACCTAGTATGACCACTCTCTTTCAACGTGCGTTTTGAAGCACCTCACCCTGGCACAGATAACTCCCAGAGCCGACCCCTTAACAGCCACTGAAAAGACAGAGCCACTTTCATGGTCCCCCCTTTTTAAAAAGGAGAAGAGAGAAGTTATTTCCTTAAAAAGGGAGCTGCCTTTAAGGTACTAGGATATCCTTGCAGGAAACCAGGTCAGTGTTTGCAAATGTCCTAGATTTTGGGGCTTGGGGGGATGTGTGTTACCTGGAGATATGCTCACTGAGATGCTGCCTTTCAGGTTTAATGGGGGGAAATGACACAGAACATTCAGTGCGGTCTCAAAGCCCTCGTGACAAAGAGGAAATATGTCTCCATGGCCAGGCAGGTAGCAGGTAGCAGGGAGGAGGGAGGGGGGTGACCTGCTCAGCATAGTGGCCAGAGTGACTCCCCCACTGCCCTACCATTATTGTTCGGTCCGATACATATGTGGTCCAGATCTAACAGGGCCATTAACAAGCTATCAATCTGGAAATGCGTGGGTGGTGAAGAGCATGGACACTAATGTGAGAGCAGTGAATAGAGACTTGCGTAAAGTGAGTCTATCCATCTTGGAGAGTCTTATGGAGGCTCAGAGAGAGACTGTTCACAGTGGGGAGGGTGTGTGTGTGTGTGTGTGTGTGTGTGTGTGTGTGTGTGTGTGTGTGTCTTTAATGACTGTTTTCACCAAAGAAGTTGCTTCTGTGTGCTGATGTGGAGTACCTCCCCTGTGACTATGTGGAGTAGCTCTGGAGGACAAGCGAGAGGAATGGAGAGAGGGGGTACAGAGACTGCTTTGGTCTCTTGTTAATCATTATCTCCTGAAGGACACACACACACACACACACACACACACACACTCGCTATGCTGACAGCTTTACACACACCATTTGACAAAAGAGCTGCTGACCCCAACACTGCGCAATGTAGCCACAGATGTCCGCCTGTCTGAAATGCACCTGGGCTTTCCAGACACACCGCACGCCGCTCCTCTTATTTATGTCCCTCGCGGTCACAGCAGATCACCTCTCCGGCTTGCTGCTCCGCACACACACACACACACACACACACGCACTTCCCTCCGAGGGGAACTGAGACGAAAGTCTCTCTGTCACTCACACACCACACAATTACCGCTGGAGAAAGCACACAGCCGACGCCTGGCACCGAATGAGACGTGGGCATTTCAGGCGTCCGTCAGTTTTTAACTCCCAATGAGTGTAATTAAGAGGAGAGAGAGAGAGAGAGAGAGAGAGAGAGAGAGAGAGAGAGAGAGGTGGGTGATAAATAGTGTAGGCTTCATTACAGGCAACACTGCTTGAGTCAGCAGCCACTCTCTCTTTGAGGAGGAGAGAAACAGGCCGACTGGGCACAGCAACAATTACCTGCTGCACCACCTTCCCTGCTGCAGAGCTGCCTCCAGGCATTACCCTGTGTGTGTGTGTGTGTGTGTGTGTGTGTGTGTGTGTGTGTGTGTGTGTGTGTGTGTGTGTGTGTGTGTGTGTGTGTGTGTGTGTGATTGTGAGTGTGAGGTAGGGATTTTGTGTGTAAAAGACCAAAAGACCATGTGGGGAGTGTAGTAAGTATATTAAAGTGTGTATTTCACTCTGTGTGCCTCTGGGGGACTGGTTATTAGTAATCCTGTTCAGAAGCTCCCTCCTACCACCAACACACACACACACACACACACGCTCACCCTAGAGAGGAAGAGGAAGTGAAGGCTCCTCTGAGACCCTGTCTTCTTCATGCCAGCTACTTTAAAGTCACGGCCACACTCCCAAAGCTTCAAAACACCCTCCACTGGAGAGCGGGTGCTT